>NC_050174.1:10690569-10738069 GCF_008315115.2 Sander lucioperca
CCTGGTCCTCTTCAACCCTGTGCTATCAAATCATATCCTCTTGTAAATTCCCTATATTTATAACTCAAAAACTTCTGAACTCTCCTCCCCTTTGTCACTGTCCCTCTCCAGCTTTCTCCTCTATCAAACTGCTCTCCTTCATACTTTTCTCTAATTCCGTCTACACAGTCCTCCTCCTCTCTCCCCTTCTCATCTTTATCCTTCCATCACAGACTTGTCCTCTGCCTCCTCCACACATTCACAAACACTTTTTCCTATTTTCACCTGCTATACTGTGGCACGCTTATCCTCTCATCCTGTATCTTTCCATTCCTCTTTTCACTACCACCCACCACACTTTTATGTTGCTTCCTTCATCTTATCCTGTTCATCTCCTCACCTGCTGGCTCTTTTTCACCCCAGTTTACTCTTCCCTCCTGTCCTCCATGACCTCTACACCCATCACAGATTCTGAAGGGGGTGCTGTTCATCATTACTCAAGCAGTTCAGTAACTAAATTGTCCTATTTTCTGTCCTTGGGGATGCTTCTGCAGCCATGCTCCTCTGCTGGAGTTGGGACTTAAAAAGAGAGCACATTTCCTACAGGTTATACTGTGCACAAACTATTGAGCATACATATATACACAAACACAAACAAGTACAACAACACTAATATCACTATGCATACAGGCACACACACACCAACACAGGGGCACAAGGGTACAGTTTATAATATATACAGTTTATAAATAAGCCTCCCTGAATCTGGAAGCCAGCAGAGATATGAAGCCTCTAAATAACCACTAGATTACCTATGATCAATATAGCAAATCTAATGCATCATCAGTAATGTGTCTTATGTGTGTGTGTGTGTGTGTGTGTGTGTGTGTGTGTGTGTGTGTGTGTGTGTGTGTGTCTTATCTACTTTTTTTGCTTTCATTAACTCTAATTTGTTCTTTTGTTTTAAATCAATCCATGCGCCCTCACACAGTAAAGCATAGTTAGTACCACTCTCATTGACCTCAATTTCCATCCACCACTTTCTTCCTCCTTTTCTCCATTTATCTCTCTCTTTTTACCTCACGCACTTTCTCTCTCTAGCCCCCACTATCCCTCTATCATACTCTCTCACCCTCCCTGTATCATTCTAGCCTTCTTTCCCTCAAGGCCTCTCCTCAGTACACTACCACCGCCATCGAATACCTTCTGTTCCAAACCTGCACCCACCTCGCTCATATCTCTCTCACACACACACACACACACACACACACACACAACCAGTAGTGAGTCAGTTAAAAAGTCATAAAGAGCATAATAAAGCTTCTCCATCTGCAAACCTATAAGCAATGGGCAATCCTAGGGGTCACACAAGCAAGCATCAACGCACATACAGTTCACACATGCAATCATGCACACACACATGCTGTTTGCACACTAGAAAAATAAAGATAAAAACACAACTGTTTTCATGTGGGGTCAGGTGGTAAAAATGGGCTTCTAATTATGCTAGTGTTGCATTAATAGTTATGCATTACAAAGACATCAGTCTCAATAAGTAAATGATGGATGGATGGCAAAGAGGTGATGTGTGTTGTGAGCTTCAGCATCGTGACTGAATTACCTTTCATTTGGGATCACAGAGAAACATTCTGCAGTACTGTATGCAAGAAATCTTGAGAAATAATTTATAATGGACTAATGTGTGCAGTTATCCATCAAAGTTTTATACAGAGTAAGATTCAATTCATTTCAGAGCTGAGTTCATAAGCCCAGGAAATCATAGGTTTTGTTTGAACATGTCATCTGTAGTGTGTAAAGATCAAGTTAACCAAGGTGCTAAATAAAAAAAAATCTGCCTAACTTTGAGGCAATACTATTCACTGCTCATTAAGGTAAATTGGGATGATTTTGATGTATGTCAACCCCATTTGATCACAAATGCTAAGGCATGTGAAAGATTAACGACACCACATTAATGCATCCTGTCTGCATGCACCACATGCATGCAGACAGGATGCATCAGTCAGGGCCAGAAGCAGCCATACTGCCAGCCAAACAGTCAGCCAGAGGAGTTAATTTAAAAGCCAGCCCGTCAGCAGAACCTCTCCACACACACACACACACACACACACACACACACACACACACAGCTCCAAGTAGCTGTTGTTTTATTCATCACTGCAGTAAGGTAGGTGGCCCTCAGGATCCAACACCCACAGAGCAGCGCACAAGAGGTATAGGTGGCAGATTGCATGTCTGTGAGTGCATGTGTTTATTTTAGTGTATTCACCATATATTTACAGTGTGTATGAGCAAGTCACTCCACATAATCTGCAATTACTCCCCTGGGTTTTCATGGCCCTGCTTTATTGTTACCTGTGGGTTTCAATTGAGTCCAAATTAAAATAGAGAGGTGCTTGATCTTCAGTATCCCACACTATGGAAGCTGTCTTTTGTAATTTGTCAGCCATTGTCTTGTAGTTGGGGGTAGGTAAGTAGTCAGCTATCGCAAACACATAGGCTATAGGTACTCATTGAAAAAAAGAAAAAACATGCTTCAGCTTGGCTTTAAAAGAGACTTAAAGTAGGTAGCGATTTCCCCAGAAGGTGTATTTCAAATGGAGTTAACAGAAGACGACATTTTTAAGACCCATGAACCTTTTATAGCAACAACACTTCTAGAACCATTTACAAGCTGTATTCAGGGACAACATGCAGAAAAAGACACATTACATTGTTTGACATTTAGACCTTTGACATTTTCACTAGAAGAAAGTGCAGTAACTAATGTAGCTCAGCGTAAATTCTTTCAGGAAGACCTAACAATAATCAGTCTCTCCTAAAGCGAATCAGCGCTTGAGGCGCTCTCCTTCTGATAATCCAATCAGGAAAGGCCAAAGATTTCATAGGCCAATCACAGCGTCTCAACACGTTTAAAAGCGCTTTCTCTCCCTGTGCTATCAGCTGTCATTTCAGAAAGGCATCGTGTTGACAGTCGGACGGCTGTATGGCGCTTGTTTCCTCGCTGTTTTGTACCGTGCTCTGCTGTCTCGCCATGTCAGATTTTGAGTCTGATCCCGCATCGGACCCAGGTCCGGATTTCTTCTCATCGCCAGCGGCAATTCCAGCTTCTTCGGACGGCGTCCGCAGGAGCTCTCGCCTGGCCTTTCTGCCTGTTCCCGTTTCAGCCAGCGCGGCGTTGGAAAGGATCATCCTGCAGCTTCGGGATCGAGGCATCGCGACGGCTCCGGGCTTATCTTCTCCGGAGCTCCGCGAGCTGGCTGCTCAGGTCGGATGCATCTCGCCGGTTCCCCCGCCTCCGGCTCCCGCGGTCGGAAGTGGTCTGCGAAGGCGGACGCCCCTCCTCGTACCCCGCCGAAGAGGCGCGGTGCGGGTTCCCTCAGCTTGGCGGCTGCTGCGGCCGTGCCGAATGGGTCATCTGACACGGCTCTGATTCTCGGTTCTCTTCAATCCCTGGCCGGCTCTCTTCAGTCCATGGACGCAAGGCTGCAGTCCATTGAACGCTCGCCCGCTTTCCTCGGGCCCTCCACCGCCGCCACCGCTGTGGCCTCCGTGTCTCTGCCGGCGCACGGTTTTTCTCAGAATTTGAAGTATGGAAGGAATGTGTTCTTCCAATACCACAAGGCGTTCTCCAGCAAGGCTGCGTTGCATCTCGCGCAGTCCAACGTCCGGGTGGACTGGTCCGTGGTGGATCTCGAGCTCCTCGTGATGCTCGTGGGTGGTGCGCAGGTCATTGCATGCTCCGCCTGCGGCGCTCCGGGGCACATGGCCACCCTTTGCCCCATGGCAGTATTTCGCCGGGGCCCCGGTGCCGCTTCTCAGCCCCCTCGCCGCGGTTCCCCACCCGGCGTGCCTTCCAGTGGACGCCAGGTTTCTCAGAATTACAATCCTCCCATTTGCAATAACTTTAATGAAAGTGTCTGTTCTTTTCCCAATTGTATTTTTCTTCATGTCTGCAGCGCTTGCCGGGATGCACTCCCCCGTTCTGTCTGCCCCCGGCGGAGGGGGGGGGCGCCTCGGGCTGCCCGGCGGAAGCCTCGGCCCGACTCAAAGATATAATGACTGTTCACCCATCCACCCATTTTGCAAATGAATTGGCTTTACATCCTGACTCTGTGATTTTGTGGATCACCTGCTCTCTGGGCTTTCTCAGGGTTTTAGAGTGGGCGTGCTCGATGTTCCTTCCGTCTCGTTCGTCGCGAGGAATCTCCTTTCTGCGGTCTCCGACCCCGCAACCGTTTCTCGGCTGCTGGCGTCGGAGGTCGATAAGGGGTACGTCATCGGTCCCTTTAGCTCGTCTCCATTCGCCGTTTTTCGCGTCAGTCCCATCGGCGTGGCTACTAGGAAGTATTCTGGGAAGTAACGCCTAATTTTGTATTTATCAGCGCCGCACAACGGGCCTGTCGCGAGCATCAATAGTCTTATTCCGCCCATCCCTTTTTCTCTGCATTATGCCACTGTGGATAACGCCATTAGATTGATAAAGCTGGCGGGGGTTGGCGCATGGCTCTCCAAGGCAGACATCACCGACGCATTTAAAATAGTGCCCATTCACCCTTCGCAATGGCCCCTCTTCCGTGTTAAGTGGGACTCTAAGATGCTCCCGTGCATTTTCAACCACGTTTCCGAGGCCCTGTGCTGGATCCTGCTTAACAGGGTGAGGGTGCCCTCGGTGCTTCATTTGCTGGACGATTTTCTTCTTGTAGACCCCCCCCACGATGGCTCCGGCGCGTCCCTGGGCAAACTGCGGCGCTGTTTTGGATACCTCGGCGTTCCCCTGTCCGAGGCGAAAACCATCGGCCCCGCCACATGCCTGGAGTTTCTAGGCATTACTTTAGATTCTGTAAGCATGAAAGCGTCTCTCCCGCTCGATAAATTGATGCGCGTTCGCAGCATCGCTGCGTCCCACTCTTCCGCCGTCTCCATCTCTAAACGTGAGTTGCTCTCCCTTCTCGGGCATCTCAATTTCAGGGGCGCTCGTTTATTTCCCGGTTGCTGGACACAGCATCCTTTGTCTCTCAATTGCACGATCGTGTGTCCCTAGATGACGGGTGCCGCTCCGATTTGCGTTTTTGGTCTCACCTCTTTAAGCATTGGAATGGG
This sequence comes from Sander lucioperca, assembly GCF_008315115.2. Taxonomy (NCBI): domain Eukaryota; kingdom Metazoa; phylum Chordata; class Actinopteri; order Perciformes; family Percidae; genus Sander; species Sander lucioperca. The sequence goes on from NC_050174.1 coordinate 10,695,673, forward strand.
GTTTCCTTCTTTTATGATGAGTTGGTGCATTCTTCTGACTCTCTGCGGTTTTTCACCGACGCTGCCCCTTCCGCGGGTTTTGGGGGATTTTTTCAGGACCAGTGGTTCGCAGACCACTGGCCTCCCACTTTTTCCCAGTCTGATTCCTCAGCCCTGCATGAGATCTACCCCATTGCCGTAGCCTGCCGCGTCTGGGGGCATCACTGGAAGCGCAGACGCATCTCAGTCATGTGTGATAACCAATCAGTCGTCAGTATAATCAATAGAGGGCGCTCATCGTATAGCAAAATCATGCCGTTCATGAGAAGCATCACATGGTCCGCGGTTATGAATAATTTCATCATCACCGCCTGTCATGTCCCCGGGCATTTTAACAATGTGGCTGATGCGCTGTCTCGTTTTCACTTTTAGACCTTTCGAAGCCTCTGCCCGTCAGCCAGCCCCGTACCGGTAGAGCTTCCCTCTCTCCAAGAGCTAGCGCTGCATTAAATCTAAACCCCTTGCAACATTATTTAGATTCTTCTAGGATGTACATGAGGAAAGGTCTAGCGGCTTCCATTCTTAAAACCTATGATTTTGCCTGGCATACTTTTTCTTTATTTTGCGTAATCATTTGTGTACCTCTCAGACCAGTTCTTGTTAAAAGTATTTGTGCCTTCGTATGTATTGTACCGATACTCGCAACTTCAAGGTGCAGTACACTCGTGGGTTGATTGCAGGTATTCAGTTTCACATAAAATGTTACGATCCATCGTTTCCAAGCCTCCTTTCTAATCAGTCTATAAAATTGCTGTTGAAAGCCGTTTCTAAAGCTCACCCTTCTTCCCCTGACCTCAGGCAGCCTATCACTCTCAGTATTCTACATCAACTAGTGTCGACACTCAGATAGGGGTTTTTTCCCCTTACATAGACACACTTCTGGAGTCTGTCTTCCTGTTAGCTTTCAACGCATTTCTCAGATGCGGTGAATTTGCTACTCCTTTTAAATCCTTCAACCCCGATAGTGATATCACTTTCTCTGATCTGGCCTTTCACGCTAATCATTACTGCTTACATCTTAAGCATTCTAAACGTGGAGGAGCTTGCTCAGTAGTTGTCGCCCGCACAGATACATTATTTTGCCCATTTAAATCCATGTTGAATTATCTTTCAGCAAGGCCTTCTACTAACTCCCTCGCGCCTCTGTTCATTATTTCAGGGGATTGTCCCTTGTCTAAAGGGTGGTTTAAACAACATCTGGAAGCAGTCCTCCTCAAATCTGGCATTTCACCGCAGCATTATTCAGGGCATTCATTCAGGATAGGGGCTGCAACCACGGCGGCCAATCAAGGGATGTCTCGGACCTTGCTGCAAAGGCTGGGTTCTTCGGCTTACACTGCATATATTCGTCCTGACGTCGACGTCGTCCTCATAAATCAACGATCCCTAAAGCCGTAATCAGGTAAGCTTGGTATAACCTGTGGCGGTGTTTTTATTGGACCACGGGTGGCATGTCTCACATCCATGAGCAATCGTTCATGTCGAACTAGAGATATAAGTGTAGGCCTAATGATAAAAAGAAGATGGTTTTTGTTTACTGCTACATTGCGTAAACGGCGGAGATGCCCTGTTTTCTTCATTTTTTACTGGCCGAGTTGCCGTAACAGCATATAACCGGTGGTGGTATAATTCTTCAGCTAGTGTTCACTTCGACGGGAATTTTCTGTTCATAGCCTATAGCCTAGTAATTGCGTGCTATGTGTCATTCTAAGTACCGGGCTGAGTTGCGTACCGGCGGAGATGCCGCGTATGCGGCCCTATGTGCCATAACGGCAGAGATGCCGTGTTGTCGGCCTGAGATGCCGTGTCTGTCGGCCTGAATTGCCGTACCGGCGGAGATGCCGTGTTTGCCGGCCTGAATTGCCGTACCGGCGGAGATGCCGTGTTTTACCGGCCTGAGTCGCCGATGACCGAAATACGGGCAGTATTTCGAATGCTGTTTCGGTACGGATCACTGTTTTTGCTTTTCTGTTTCAGATCCGTGCCACACAGAGGTAAGCTACATATTTTATAAATAAAATCGTATTTCATTTTCGTGTGTAGGTTACGATTTCCTTCATGTTCCAATTTCATTCACGTTTTGGGGGTTACATCATGGTTCCCTACCCCTATATATTAAATGTATTAATATATCTAATGTATTAATACAAATGTGTTAATATAACGATGGAGTTCAATCTCCAATACTATGTTCAAATCATGCTCTTGTTCAATAAAACATTTTGCATATCTGCAAACAGTCTCTCCTGATTGAATTGCAGTAAATCACAACAGCGTTTCAGAAGTATTCACTAAAATGCTGAGTTAAAAAAAAAGTGTAATTAAATGTGCACTACCTGATGTGAGGTTATAATGATGTCAGTAAAATTGGAAACATCCTCATCATTGTGGAAAATACAATTGACCTTGATGTACTGGCTGCATTCAAAACAGCTTTCCTGCCTAGTCAGGAAGCCGTCTCTCATCAGAACAAAAGCAAAATTCCCCTAAGGGTAGTAGAGTGAACAAAGCCCAACATTACACTGTTCATTGTTGGCTGTGCACATATGATAACACACAACATGATAAATACATGCTCAAATGCCTCATGTATAATGGAATAAGTTAAACATAATCAACTGTTTAGGATTCATCTTGAAATAGCAGTTAACAGCAAAAGCTGATCTTAAATTGAAAAACTTTTAGGTAAAGGCTGGGGTACAATGCAGAGGTGGCCACTGACCAGTGAATAGTATTCAGCACAAGCAACAGTGAATAGCTGTTGAGCAGGTTTAAATGGACCGATTTGTTATGTGAATGTACTGTGTAGATAAGCTGAATAGGTGGTGCAAATGACTTCATGTCTGAACCTTCCCTATGAGCTCCATGTGTGTGCAACAGTGAAGAATTTTCTACACTTACACTACAAAAGAAATCATATGTCATTATTAGACCCCCCGGCAAATTATTTCCTATTATCCAGTTAGGCAAATTAGCCATGGAGTTGAGCATTCAGGACAAGGTCAAATTCAGGCCAGTAATCTATGTTGCAACCGCCTAGGAAACAAAAAAAATTAATGTCACGAGAACCGATACTTGCGATACCTTTCGATTCTAAAATGATAAAACACCGATGATGCCCATTTTTTTAAAGCACCATAAGCGCTGTGAGTGCCGATGCCAGTGTTACCATCGGTGCTGCGCCTCTTCTGGAACTGATGGGGGCAGTATAAGCTTCAGTGTTCCAGTCAATACTTAGATTCAGAAGTAGGAGGTCACGAACAAGTGGAACTACACATGGCATAGAGAGCCAAAGTCACGCCCTTCTACTTCCGAAAAAATATGAACAAGAGTCAATGGAGAGATAATAATAATTTTTTGATCCCGTTTGAATTGAGCCATGAATTACACATATGATGTTCATCAGTTTAATAGACAATTTTGCAAGTCAAGAACGTCTGTTTATTGTTAAACTGTTGAAGTATAAGACTGTGAAAATACGTAATTAGAAAGACTACACATTTCAAAGTCGCATGGATGACGTCTCGCTGAAACTACGATGTCTGTGTGTACCGTACTGGGGATGTAACGTTACTCAAATGAGCAGCGGATCTTGCTTGTTCTTTTGCTTATCTGCTGAAAACACTTCACTGGATAAAACACATCAGGTAAGATAACGTTACATGTGTTGTGGAACAGAGCTAAGCTAGCTAGCGAGCAAGTTGAGCATCAAGCTAGGTGATGTAAATTGTGTGAGACGAGAGATGTAGTTCACTGAGCAGTTTCACACAAAACTAAGTGGTCATATGACAAACCTATAGCTAACTGAGACTTTCTTTGGTTGAAAAATTATCTTTTAAATTGACGAACATCATATTTGTAATCCATGGCTCAATTCAAATGGGATCAAAAAATAATTTGCCTCTCCCCCGTTCAATGGAATGTGTCTGGGGACACTAGTTGTTGCACTATGACCATTAATTACACTTTATTATGTTGTTCTATCCACTGTTTTGTTTTGCACTGTTGTTTTTGCACAGTACCTTTTGAAAAGATGCCTGGAAGTCTGGAATGTGTCCGGGGACACTAGTTGTTGCACTATGACCAAAACTTTCACTTTATTATGTTGTTCTATGCTCTATTGCACATGTTTTGTATGTCTTGTTATGACATTTTGATATTTTTCAAATATTCTAATAAAGAAGTTCATGTTTCAAGTTCAAGTACATGGAATTTTAGAAAATCCTTTTTTTTACCGTGGTATCGAAATTGGCATCGAGAATCGTGTTGTTTTACTGGTATTGGCACCGACTACTGAATTTTTGGTATTGTGACACCCCTAAAACACACACACACACACACACACACACACACACACACACACACACTAGAGAGAATGGAAAGCTTGAGCAACAATCTGGGAATAACAAGAAATAGGTAAAAGTGAGGGGGAAAGGAAAGAGAAAGGGAGTAGCGCAGGGTTCATTGAAAAAAGAGGAGGGGTGCTACAGTGGAGTAATATAGCCTAATCCTAAAATGCTCCATTTCATAATTTAGGAGATAATCATGTGATACACATTGGTCTTTCTGAAACTCAGCTCCATGGATAAAAATAGCCACTGAAAGCAGTACAGAGAAAAAATAAGCACCCTGTTTCTGCCATAATTGACAGACAGAATTATGTTGGAGGCATATTCATGTTGAGATTAGTGTATTTCCACAGAAATCTGCTATGCACCACATGCAAATAGTCCAGGATGTTTGCATTTGAAATTCCAATCTGCCTTACAAATCTATTTCAAATCCAAGTCTTCCATCATATTTGGTCTTTTTGGGGGCTTTGATAAATTCCTTGACATATTACCCAGAGGAAATTTAAATTTAGTGCAAATGATACCCCTTGAACTTGTCTTGTAAAGAGATCTAAACTTGGCAAAGATGGTCAGAGGAGTTGGACATGCTAATGGGAAGTCGTGGAATCTCTTTAGCTTGTGTCCATTAGAACTAGAATGTACTGTGCGGAGAAGCAGAAGGGGTCATGGGACTAGGCGGACCAATAACCTGCAGGTCCATACTTAATTTACCCAGACACTATAGCCATCCCACTAACGTCACTGTTTAAAGTCCCTATTCCCTGTTGATAGTGGCGCCCTACTTCAAATTCATACAGTGTCATACAGTACAGTAAATAGCTTGGAGCTGCCCAGTACAACTACAGCTGTGTATTGCCAGGCACATACTGTACATAACTTAAACTGCATTGTGATACTGCCCCAGTTTTATGCACCAACGGTTTGGTCTTATGATTTAACAAAAAAGATAGGGCTGATGGGGCTCTCCCCTTTCATAGAGAGATAGAATACAGGTTCAGGCTTCACTTTTCAGGCATGAAGTTGCCTTTTGGACTGAAGTAACAATCCTTCCACATTTGACCCCCTGTTGTCACATGACCAAAGCTCCACAGTAAGGTCACATGAGCAGCATCATTCAAAGATAAAGACCAGAAGATGCATTTGAAAGCTCTGGGGGAAAAAGCTAGTAAGTAAACCTAGGAGTTGACATTTTGTCCAACAGATATTACTATGAAACTTCAGCAGAGCAGTACTTTTTAGGAACTTAATATAGGATATTCAGAATATTGCAAACCTGTGAATTAAGACCGGTTTTAATTGCTAATTTAATTGCTCACAAATTACCTTGAGATAGAAATCTATTATGCTCTCTAAATTTGAAGATTTCAAGCTGTTTGAAACAATAGTTAAAATCCAATTTTCTTTATATCTATACCAGGCAACACACTCCTGTGACATCAATTTATTGTGTTCATTGTTTCACTAAATTCAAATGAATAGTTGAGAATTTTTTTTACCTGCTGTCTAATGTACCAATCTTTTCTCTCTGTAGCAAACATTCCTCAGTACTTCTTTCTTTATTTCAGATGTGTACCAGTTGAAAGGCTCTCTGGCTCCCTATATGAAATGTAATTCCAATTAGTGACTAATTCAAGAGGATTAGAAAAACCAAAGCCTCAGTATCAAATATTTAATTAAACTGTAAAGGACAGTGTGCAAGTCTATCTACTTTAGGTCTCTCTGGACATAACCACTATCAGAGAGAATGAGCTGTGACTCCATTTTTGTGTGGTTAAAGTTCAACAGAATTGTACTGTAGGTACCAGTGGTTAGATTAATTCACAAATGTACAGTGGGGAAATAAGGCTAAAACTATTTTTCAGCCATTTGTCTGATGAAACGCATCTAGTTCTATTGTAACCAATGCAGCTGTCTATTTTGTTTCCTACTGTTTTTCTCAATAACAATAATATAAAAAATGTACACATTGCAGGGAGTAACAGTAAAAGAAGAAGGAGCAGCCACTGATTAGAGATAGGGCTGGGTATCGTCACTGATTTCCATAAATTTGATTCTCATTCACAAGGTCCTGATTCGATTTTCGATTTGATTCAATAATTTGATTAGGGATATTTCGGTTGTAAAAACCAATTTTGCATATGAAAGAGATTCTAGAATTGTACAAGGTTCTTTCTAACCTGGTGTATTATTAAAAGTATTAATGTTTACATTAAGACTTTACCCCAAGGCAGTTGCATTATTTTACTTTTTATTTAATATAAACACACTACAGCAGTCAACACAATTAAGTGCAACTGTACAGACTCTACAGTCAGTGAGTATTGAGTGACAGTTCTTTCAGATATATTGAGGTGAGAGTCCAAGGGACCCCTTTCAAAATGGCCATGCCAGTTTTTCCCTCGCCAAAATGTAGCCTATTTTTGGAGTGTTATTTAACCCCCTTCCCAACAAGCTAGCATGGCATAGTTAGCTATAGGTACCAAACCCCCTTCCCAACAAGCTAGCATGGCATAGTTAGCTATAGGTACCAATGGATTCCTTAGGTCTTCTAGTTTCATATGATACAGCTTGAGATCGTTTTTGGATTTTCTGAATTGATATCAGATCATACAAATGAAAATCGATTTAAAGGTGCACTAAATGAGCGTTTACTGCAGTTAGGGTTCAACCTTCAACAGGTGACCAGTGTAAGTGACACCTTGCACCTTACACTTGTGCTGTGAAGATTTGGCCACACTTCTGGGACTCATGCATTAGTATACACACCAAACAAGTGCACTGACACTTGCATAGCCCATTTGGTAGAAGGTAGCATACTGTAGTAGGACCAAACATTTGTTTCAGCAATTAATAAGCAGCATGTTTCTTAATGATTTTCAATTTTTTCTTAAATGAGCGAAAACAAGTTCTGGATATCCAAACCCACTGCCCCTTTTACCCGTCTCCAATTGCCCCCCTTATTTCCCCACACTTGTCCTTGCCAACAACAGTAGTGGTAGCAGTAATAGTTTTGTTTCTTAGAGGCTGAAGGTCTAGCCCATCTAGGGTTGGGTACCGATTTCAATACTTTTTAGGCACCGGCCGAATTGCCTCTAAAGTATCGAGTATCGAAATATGCCTCGTCATTCAATACCCAATGTCAATCCCTAAGGAGTAAATCTCATCAGCGCCAGTGAGCCAATCAACATGCAGCATGCTTCTACCAAGATCTAATAATGTTTGTGATTGGCTGTCTAATGTTACATGTCGTAGAGACACGCATGAACAACTCTACGTTACATTTATTACATTACATGTAGTAGGAGCTGAAAAATAATAGAAAGATTTGTGTCGTAATGTGTAATGTTGTCATTTATTTTTGTTTTATAAAATTGGTATTGAAAAAAGTATCATTTAAGAACTGGTATCATTAAGGAACTGGTATCAAAGTCACGGTATTGGTATTGGTATAAAAAGAATTTGAACGATGCCCAGCCCTAAGCACAGCAACTTTGAACTTGTTCTAGAATGTACGATGGCGAGAAAGCACTGGCTGACATGGGGGGAGCAGAAAGGGAAAGAGAGATGGAGAGGGAAAGGAGAGGATGGAAGTAAAATGGAAGTGAGAGATGAGAACTGGAGAGAGGGGAAGACCAGGAGAGATTTATTTGTCTGTTGGTCTCCTGAAAGATGACTAACTGCAACTCATGATCCTGAAAACACAACATATGCAAACAACTCAGGTGATTATCTTCCTCTTTTTTTCCCACAACCTCTACCAAGTGATGGGTTGAAACACTGAGGTAAAGGAGCGTGGGAGGTAAAGATGAGGATAAGATATTAAGCACAGAAGAGGAGTCAAAAAGCATTTAGAACATGAAGAGACAGGAGAGGGAAAGATATACTGTAACATAAAACAGAAATATACATGCAGAAAGGTGGAGGAGAAGAAAGACAGAGTCTGGAGAGTAAGAGAGTGAACAGGGGGAAATGTCTTCACTATTTCCTTGAGGAAACATTTGTTGCAGGGAACAAGTGGGGAATGGATCTGTGTTTTCCCACTTAAGGGCTGGTTGTAACCCCTGCATGATTCAACTCTAGAGAAAATGTCACTGTGCAGAAATTAGTAGCCAGGCTCACAAATGCTACTGAGAAAGGTTCAGAACCTCAGCGCTCAATGCTCTACCCAACTTTATCCATGACATTTTCCACATTGGGGCATTTCAGCAATAACACACACAAAAAAATAATCAATCAGTTCGTAATTGTTTGGAAGAAAAAAAAAATCTCAAAATAACAGCAAGCAGGAGACATTTTTTAAATATGTTTTGCTATAAATTGGAAAACTGAAAATACAGTAAACTTTGAATCAATGCTTGATGTTTGTTAACAAACATCAACATACCATACAGAAGATGGGCATGTTGAGAGCTCTGTAAGCGCTGTAAAGATTGTATTTATGCCAGTGTTGATTTTAGCCTGCAGCAGAGGCACTTAATTGACACTTCAGTAGAGACAGAAAATGGTACTGTCCAGCTAGAGGATCATTTGAAATATCAAAAAAAAAAAACGTCTTTTTAGATGGAAAGAGGATATCTTCATTTCCATAGCTGAGATGTGAGTCTGATGATTATTAATAAATCATCTTGAATAACAAATCATCTGCTGCTATTTCTATTATCTGTGTGAAAGTTTGCTTCGATTTGAAAAACCTACTAAAGTACTACAACCAAGCTTATGCTGGAACCACTGTGTTTTTTGAGGTGGTCTCACGCCTTTTGTTTGCAACAGAATCGGGTGAGAAGTGCCACTCTAACAAGCCAAACACACACACATATTTTCAGGCATCCTCAGTATTCCATTCAGCTGTGTTTTAATGGCCAAAGGTGCTCATGTGGAATGGGGCTGTCAGTGCTGTAATGACCTGTGTGTGTGTGTGTGTGTGTGTGTGTGTGTGTGTGTGTGTGTGTGTGTGTGTGTGTGTGTGTGTGTGTGTGTGTGTGTGTGTTGAGCTGTGTACACAGCCATGAGTGTGAATTTGCATGCAGCATGTTTATATGTTCAAGGGAGAGGGCACAAATGTAGGAAATGTGTGTGTGTGTGTGTGTGTGTGTGTGGGGCTTCTTTAAAGCTCAATAGGAGTACAAGCAGTCACGCTTTGTCTGGAAAACAGGCATGTGCGCCCACACATCATGACATCATGACACTTGTATCACACCCAAAGAACCCAAAGAACACACAGCATTCCCGTTTTAATTAAAGCTTTATGCAATGAACTGGCAAAACGGTGGCATCCTAAACACAAGGTCTGTTGTGTTGGACCTCTGGTGACGTTAAATGCTAAACAAGTGTGTGTTGTCAGGTGCTTACAGATCACGTTGTATCATGAACGCCTTACTGCATCATGCAAAGTGTGCTGCACCAAAAGTCTGAGTGTGTTGAACCTCAAACGTACTGTGTGCTGACCTTTGAAAATGTAACCAATGACTGTGAGCAACTGTAACGTCATCTACAGTAGCTGCTGCTCCCATTTATGGCGCTTTTCCATTACATGGTACCTGCTCGACTCGCCTCGACTCTACTCGCCTTTTTTGGTTTTCCATTACGAAAAAAAGTACCTGGTACCTGCTAACAGGTACTTTTTTTTGTACCTCCTCAGTCGAGGTTCCAAGCGAGCCGAGGCGAGCCGAAAAGGTGACGTGAAAGCGAAAGACGGGGGTGTCCTGAACAAACCCGCTATTTTTAAACAGTTTAGCCAGCTGTTTTTTTTTTTTTTTTGCTGCCTCCAGCTTCTTTAGAAACTAAATGTGTCTTCTGGCAACAACACACTCCTTCAACGTTCTATGTGTGTCGCGTTAGGTCACGGCAGTTTACTGCGGCGCCGCTTGTTTACAGTTCTGCGGAGGCTCCAGGCAGAGCTTTCACCGTATCCTACGTACACACACATGCTAGCTCGATGCACACACCAGCTGACAAATATATACATCAGGCCACATATTACATAGGCTACAGTGAAAGCTCTGCGTGGAGCCTCCACAGAACTGTAAAACAAGCTCAAGTGGCCTGATGTTATACTTGTGCGCTGGTGTGTGCGTCGAGCCGGCAAGACGACCAGCCACGCTGAGGCCGTACTAAAATATGCAATGGAAAATGGACGCACAGTGTGCCGAGTCAAGTCGAGGCGAGTAGAGTCGAGGCGAGTCGAGCAGGTACCATGTAATGGAAAAACGCCATTAGAAAAACTTTTAGGTACATTTCCTCAGGCATAAGCAGACTGTATTTGATATATTGCCACCAATTGTGCTGGTTTAATAATTCACTTTAGAAAGGGGTACAAGTGTATCAAGATCTTTGGTTTATCACAATAACTTGAACTTCTCATGTGAACTCTTGAGCCCTGACTTTACCACTTCTGAGTCATACAGTCTGACTTTCTGCCAGTTTCCTCGTCTCAATCTCTTTGTTTCTCCTCCTCTGTGTCTAGTTTGCTCTCCTCTCTCACTGTCCTCCACCGTCTCGTTTTAAACATACGGATGAGACAGAACTGTGTCGAGATGCAGGTCGAAGACCATGATAAATTCAGATTAGGACTTTTTTTCCGATTTGCATCACCAAGGAACAGGAGAGGTTTTTTTTTCCACCAACCTCCAATGTTATTTCACTCTGATTCTCATTCACTTCGCACTCTAGCTAACCCTATCTTCCTGTCATGGCTTTTCTCTTTCTCTTGCAATTCCAATCCCTTTTCACTTGTTGCTTCATATGCCAACATTTCTCATTTCAGTATCTAATACCTGACTGCACTATAAGCTATTTTGTAATGTGTTTTCTTTAAATAGGATTCTAAATAAACCTACAGAAAGTGGATAAAAATGCGCATGTGCAGTGCTTAATTTGTAAAGTGGGAGGTCCCGGAACGCTATCATATATATACATATATATACATATATATACATATAGAAGTTAGATTAGACTGTTGTTATTATATATATATATATATATATATATAACAACTATATATATTTTATATATATTTATTATTTATATATTCTGGTTACATCTTTTTAACTAAACATCCCCTCTGTCATCCAATAAATAAAGGCAAATAATAATCTTCTTAGGTAATGAATGTCATAATATTTGTTCTGTAAAGGGGATAAAGAGAAGTATTGACATTTTTAGTTCACTCTGTTGTTTTGGGGCATTTTACGATAAAGTTTTACACTGGAGATGCATAGGGACAGATAACAGATTCAAATCCAAGTGTCAGTGTAATACAGTGTATTGAAATGTGTGTGACAGGCACTCCCTACACTAACTGTAGTTCACATGTGACACACTGCGAATCCTCCTGTTTGTACATGTCAGTGTTTAAAAGTGTGAGTGTGCATCTGGATCAAGAGGAAAGTTTAAGAAAAGAAAGAAAGGAATTAAGAAAGAAACTGAGTGCGCTGGAGAGACTGTGGGCTGAGAAATAGTGGGTAGAATAGATAGTAAAACAATAAGACAACGGTGGGAAAGATACTGAGTGGACCTTATAAATGGAATGACCTGTAAAAGGCTTTAAACTTGGGGCTCTCTGCCGCCACTACGGCTGTTTAAAGGCCTTATTTAATTGATTGTAAATGCTTTATACTGTAATTTGATCTGGTTTATTTGTTATCTCCACCAAGGAGGTTATGTTTTCAGCTCGGTTTGCCTGTTTGTTTGTTTGTTGGTTTGTTGATGTTTGTCTGTCAGCAGGATTACAGAAAAAACTACTGGCTACATTTTTATTAAACTTGCTAAAATGGGTGTAACATCGGGAAAAAGGAAGAACCCATAACATTTCTGAGTGGTTCCAAATAATTGGGCGGATACACAAATTATCTGTCATGGGCATTAGTAACCAATGGAGTGACTTTTCCACTAGATTTATTGGTAGCTCTGTGTATTTTTGCCGCTCCGTAATGTTTGCAGCTGGGAACTGGGATGCCATAGACAGACACTCAGCTGCATATTTAGATGGTAAGTGTAAAGAATTAAAATGTCCACACGGGTCTTAGACTTCAATACTTTGTATTACGTGCAAATGTGCAGGTAACGTACAGGCAAGAGGTAAAATTTAACTCTTCACAACCGCGTGAATCTTACGTTACAGAGCCACATGCGTACGTGCGTAGGGACGTAGCAGAATGCCCTCAAAGGTATATAGCCACATTTACATGGGCACATTATATGACAGTAAGTTTCAGTTTGTGTGATACATTTTCGCGTTATATTTATAGTATTGGCGTTACACAGTGTCACCCTCAAAATGTGCATTATGCAATAAGTTTAATAGTGGTCCTGACTGCTGGTTCTTCTGATAAATAGTTAAATAGCGGTCACAACATCATTTTAACTCTCAGAGACCCACGGAACTGCCGGTGGTCACATTACTGTCTTTAAGATGCTGTAGTGGGCTCAGTTTTAAAGCTAGAGTGAAGATATTGGTATCATGTCATGCTAGCTTGGGGAGGGAGGGGGAGAGAGAGAGCGAGAGAGCGAGAGAGAGAGAGAGAGAGAGAGAGAGAGAGAGAGAGAGAGAGAGTGTGAAAAAGAAAGAAAGAGAGCAAAGAGCAAAAAGAAAGAGTGAAGGAGAAAGAGAGAGATAGAGAGAGTGAGTGTGTGTAAAAGGGATAAGGAGGAGTGCAGTAGGGCAGGTTGAAGGAGCAGTGTGTTATCCATCTATCTAGTGAAGTGTCCAGCCCTATGAGTCAGCTTCCAGCTGCACACTGGATCTCACTGTCGCTATGGCCCACAGAGCTATTTTTAGCACCACACATCCACCCACAAGCCCACACAGCACACAGACACAGATACAATATGCATACTTGTGCACAGATGCATACACACCACAGTTATACACAATCTATCAGGCACCCCAGATTGCTGCTGCCGACAAACAGATTCAAGTCACATATTGCCAGACAAAGAAAGAGTAGAGACAGACAAGAGGATTGGTAGAAAAATATAAAGTGAAACTCACTGACAGAGATGAAAAGCAGACACAGACAAAACAGTGTGTGTGTGTGTGTGTGTGTGTGTGTGTGTGTGTGTGTGAGAGACTCAAGAGGGGATAGCCCAAATTCAGGAAATCCTTTGAGGATTACACGACAGTTGTAACTTTATGCAGCTGCTAGTTCTGTAAAGACTGAGCAAGGTGAAGCAGGGTGCCATAATTAGTCAGTGTGCTTAACTACACTGGAAAGCAGAGAGGGAAGGGAGTCAGGGAGAGGACAAGACCAGCCATTTAGCGACAGACTGAGATAGAACAGAGTCCTAATTAGCTGGTGTAATGCACAAGGACAAGACTTGTCAAACTCTATTGCAGTAACTGTGAGTATGGCAAAATTCAAAGGCCAAATTAAAAAAAAAGTGTGTTTAAATTAGGTCAAGATAGTTATAGGATATGAGAACCATGCTGGACTGCAGCCATTAAGAGTACAAGAAAATATAGACCTTTAGCATTCAAAACAAAACATTTTGGCACAATGGTATTGTTTACAAGCTCATTACTGTCATAGTTGTGCTATGGTCCTTTCCAAATACGCATAAGCCTAGATATTGGATAAACATACTTATCAAACAACATCAATGCATTTTATCCAATTTGGGCTCTAAATGTGTAACTAATATAAAACTGTGTAACTGCTTACTCAGTTATAATAAGCCCAACTGGTAACAACTCCCTACAGTTTTTGATTTAATAAGCTAAATCTATCAACCAAATCAGACTTCAAAGAAGTTCCCAATTCATCCTCCTTCTCATTCAAAAGAGAGCTACATGAAAAATCTGTCTAAACTTTATATCAGTATGTGTGTACAGTGTGTGTGAGTGTGTGTGTGTGTGTGTGTGTGTGTGTGTATACAGTGTGTGTGTGTGTGTGTGTGCGCGCACAAACTTGGGAGACCTCAGGCAAAACATCCCAGATGATGTTTCAGAAACCCTAAAAACCATTTAAAAGTAGAAGGCAGCTCATTTTCTTCCTTACTGCACCGAAGAGAGAGAGAAAGGGAGAGAGAGAGTGAGGAATAGTGTAAAGGAGAATGACCCAGTTAGAGAAAATTTAAATAGGGATTCCATTTAGAGGGCCACATTAATTGGAGCAGATGCCTTCTCAATTATTAAGAGGCCTCCAAGGGTGTTAGCACGAGCTAAATTTATACTGCATGGCTTTGACTGGGCTTGTCCAATCTCATACAGCATCTGCAGACAGAGGGAAGAAACATGCATGGTGTTTCATACACCAGTGTGCACACTTCATAGGCACGCGCATATATATATATATATATATATATATATATATATATATATATATACACACACATATATATATATATATATATACACACACATATATATATATATACACATATACACACATATATATATATATACACATATACACACATATATATATACACACACATATACACACATATATATATACACACACATATATATATATATATATATATATATATATATATACATATACATATATACATATATATACATATATATATACATACATATATACATATATATACATATATATATACACATACATACATACATACATACACATACATACATACATACATATATATATATATATATATATACATACATACATACATATACATATATATATATACATACACACACACACACACACAGCTCAACTGGTCTGGGTGATCAGTTCAATCAATCAGACCAGTTTTGGTACTATAAACTGGGTTAAAATAACTGAAATTTCTGTAACCTAATTGATATTGAATCAAATTGAAAATGTAATCGAATCGGGACCTTGTAAATCGGAATCTAATTGATTCGGGAAATTATTGGCCATACCCAGCCCTAGTTTGTACTTAGAGATATATACACAAATACCTGGAAAGCGAAAAAATATCAATGTAGACATTCAAACAACGACTCCCCTAAAACACATGTACACAGACTTACAACCTGCCTTAAAAACATTCCCTAGAGAAGTGACGCATTCTAAAATAATTTCCCAGTGAGTCAATGGCCTATCTTCTAGGCTCCATCTCTAGCCATTTGAGCCATAATGACTTTCTAGTTTCCTCCAACCTGCGCTGTAGTGAACCAGCAGACAGAAACTAGTCCCATGAGGGTAACACTAGTGCCCCTATACAGCATTGGACAAAATAGGATAGGAGGGAGAGAGAGGAGGGAAGTAGCAGTTAGATTTATTCTGCACCATTTCATAAATGTATTATTAACCTCTCTCTTCTCCTGTGTCATGAAAAAAAATCTGGAGAGATTCAGAAAATGACGCTCAAGTCTGACATGAAGATGATGAGGTTTTTTTTTTTTCTCTGACTGAAGATGAGAAGAGGAGTCAGTTCGTGATTAATTCATTGTCTCCATGATGCAGGCTGGTGGCCACAAGCTGGTGAAAGGAGCTGTAAATAGCACACCTCCACGAGAAGCCATCTAAAGGCCTTTTCACACCTGAAAGTCCAAACCAAGGTTCATGTTTGAGCCGGTTAGTTTTGGATTCATATTGCAGTTGTGCAAGCGAACTAAAGAACTATACATGACATAACTACGTCCTGTCGTCAATAAAACATTCAGGGCCAGAGCACGCTTATGTCATTACATTACGGACTAGCTGACTGCATTCCGGTTCATCTATAAGGTAAGAACCAGACCCGGGCACGTTTAGCAATCACACTAATGTGTCCCGGGCCGGAGTCCAACAGAACCGTGCCCTAGCTCAGCTCTTTCAAGCGGGCCAGGGCACAGAAAGGAGCGATCACACTAGGCAAACAAACCAGACTTTGGGTCAAACATGCTCAGGCCCGGTTTAACTGGGCCAGGTGTGAGTACGCCCTTATTCTCTGCTCTGATTGCCGATAGCTGTCTGTTCTGAGCTATTCCTTAAAGGAGCTACACTTCTCTTATAACACGACGATAGCCTACCAGAACTTCTGTATTTGGTCCTGAAGTCCAAACCATCCAAAAAAGGCTTTCACACTAGAAACGAACCGGACCATGGCTCAGTTTGATCCGGACTGAGACCACCTCTTTTCGTTGGACCAAATTTTGGCTGTTTGGCTCGGACCGTAGTGCGGGGGATGTTTCACACCTGTAATTTTGGTTCAGATCAAACAGAAAGTCCAAAAGTCTGGACCAAACGAGGAAGGTGTGAAAGCACCCTAAGTAAACTCGCTTCGAACCATCACTCCAGAGAAAATGCCTCGAGGAACTCTAATGAAATTGTTATGTTTTCCCACTCTCCCCCCAATTTTTCCACACCATGGTGCACAAATGTCTGTATTTTCAACAACCAGTCTAGAAGTAGTTTAAAAAGCTTTCTCACAAGAATTTTTAAGCCCAATGGCTGTTAACATGACAGTATATGCGAATAGCATATTAAACATTCCTCATGCGTTTATCAAAAACATATGCTCTCTACTGTGACTACTCTTCTGTTCATTTTCTGTGAAGTTGGAAGTTCCTTAGACTTCACGACATCTTAAGTGATCTGATCATATCACATGTATCTCTAGAAAACACAAACAAATGCACAACGCTGATGCATGACAAACGCAATTAAAAAGTACATCAGTACTTTGTACGTCCTCAGTGTACTTAATGAAAGGCATCAGAGAATCCAAGACACTATTGTCTGGAAAACCAGCAGCTAATCTAAATGGTGAAATTATTATTTTCTTTGCTAATAGCAAATCACAGGAATTTTAGTCAAGGTTGTTAGAAGCCCTTTGTTATTAAAAACGAGGAGTTAGGAATATTCTCAAAAACGAGATGAAACATCTGTGCCTCCTGCTGTTCTTATTCAGAAAACGAGGTGAGCTGCCATACACTGAGACCCAGAGCATGATGTGCAATTTAATGCTAATTTTCCGCCTATTCACTCCACGCTGTTCATTACATAGAGAACTGGTACTCCACCTAGATTTATAGGAGCCAATTAATCTGTGTCAGGGAGGTGAACACAAAGACAGCATAAGTGGGACGGGAGGGCATATGCACTCATGAACACACAAACACACAGGAAGTTTGTCTTAGATGAGAGACAGAGAGAGCTGTGTTGGTAATGAGGCCAATGTGAGTCAATGACTGAATGTGGGAATCAAAGTTTTCTAGGTTCTCTCTGGAAGCTGTTAAAGGTAGAGACGGAAAGAAATGAAAGCATTTCACACTGACATGCTTGGCTTTAATCTAGCACACTCTGATTCTGCTTTTTTTTCCCCTCACAGACAGTTTTAGTATCTCACACTTATCTTTATTCACTTTCTCTCTTCCTCATCTGCTACTTTATTTCGGTCTCTTCCAGTTCCTCACTTCCTCTGCCATCGAAGAGGCATCCAGCAGGGTGGGGAATGAGGACGAGGTCAGCAAATATCTGGGTTGTTCGCTTCCTTCACTTTAACATCCACTGTCCATTTTCTCTCTCAACTCCTCCCTTCCTCCTCTAGACCTTGACCCATTCCCCTCTGTCCCACTCTGTTCCCCCTTCTCCCTCCTCTTTCCCTCACTCCACCGCTCATACTTCCCATTTTGGAATGATTGATGAGCATGATGCTTTGCTCTTGGGCAGTTTATTAACTTCATGGAGCGGGGCTAGATAGGCAGCAGGCCTCACTGTCTCACTTTTTTTCTCTATCTCTCTCCTCCTATACTTTCTGCTTTGGCGCTGTCCCTCTTTCTCTCACTCTCCTTCTCTGTTCATCAACTTCTTCTCTGTAACCCTTTCTCATGCTCTCTCCTTCTCCAACCCTCCCACTTTATCCTCCCTTTTCTCTCCTCCTTGGACAAAAAACAGCTGAAGACGATCAATGTTTGTCATGGTGACATACATCTCAGCATATCTGTCTGCATGTGCTCCCCTTTTTCCCATTTGAATGAGTGGCATGGCTGTAAATTTGCTTTATGTTGTCATTACTTACTGGGGAACAGCAGGCACACTTCATGGGAAGCGCTGGCTGCGTTCAGGGCAAATGACTTACGGCTAGGCGTAAGATCACATTTCTTGACATGTAAACGCCATGAACAAAAATACACGCCCTGACATTTACACAGAGCGACATGCACGCTAATTCACCCACACACTGCAATATACGTGGTCAGGTACACACCATTGACCATGTAATGCCATGTTAAGGGAGACAGAGGGGGGGGTTGACAGGCTGTACTGTAAGTAAATGGTATTAGTTACTGTGTCCATTACCGTTTGTCCTTGAAACTACCAACCCAGTTTATGGTGTGTGTGTGTGTGTGTGTGTGTGTGTGTGGGCTTGTTTAACCATATGCGTGGGGTCCAAAAACCAGGAGTCCAGTATACTTGTGGGGTCCCGACAGCTTTGTGGGGCCAAAATGCTGGACCCCACAACTTCAAAGGGCTGTTTGAGGGTTAAGACTTGGTTGTAGGATTAGGGATAGAATTAGATTATGGTTATGGTGAGGGTAAGGGTTAAGGTTAGGCATTTAGTTGTGATGGTTAAGGTTAGGGTAAGGGGCTAGGGAATGCATTATGTCAATGACGGGTCCCCACAAAGATAGTGCCACAAACCTGTGTGTGTGTGTGTGTGTGTGTGTGTGTTTTCTTGTTTAACTATATTCATGGAGTCCAAAGACCGGGAATACAGTGTACTTGTGGGGTCCGGACAGCTTTGTCGGGCCAAAATGCTGGACCCCACAACTTCAAAGGGCTGTTTGAGGGTTAAGATTTGGTTTTAGGATTAGGGTTAGAATTAGGTTATGGTTAGGGTTAGGATAATGGTTAAGTTTAGGCATTTAGTTGTGATGGTTAAGGTTAGGGTAAGGGGCTAGGGAATGCATTATGTCAATGATGGGTCCCCACAAAGATAGTGAAAGGCACTATGTGTGTGCATGTATTTTAGGATGTCAATGAGTCACTTTTATGAACATGGGATGTATGCATGGGTATGCATTTATGTTGATTATTTATTTATTTGATGTTTAAACGAATAGCATTCAAAAGCATAGTATATTGAACCAACAATCTGATTCTACAGATCATATTATTAAAAGCAAAAGCTAATTTTAGTAATATGCACGTCTGTGTGACATCCTTGCCGTAAAATCCACTGAGAGCCCTGCATGACAGCACCATGAGGTTCAATGCTGTAATAATGTTCATAGCAGCTATTGTATGGTGGGAGTAATGGTTATGGTAATGGAGGCTTCACAGGCTATGGCCAACTTGACAAACTACTGTGTTAGATATTGCACCTCACGTGAGAGTAAGAGAGAGAGAAAAGACTGTGAGACAGAAGAGATGACAGAACATGGTTTGAAAGGCAATGCCCTTAACAGTTGGATAAAAAATGGTTTACAGTTACATTTTAAAGTAATTGATAATGGGAATCAAATGGGAAATAAAGAGGAAGACAAAAAGAAATGAAGTGAGATATACTAAAAGTATATGTCTGTCCAACATAAGGCCCAAAAAATAATGCAGCCCTTGAGAGGTATTTCTTCCTCTTAGTAACTGCAAATGTTCTTTTTACTATAGCCCACATATAAATTGCATTCTGCCAAATTTTGCCTCTTTGCAGCCTGTCTGTTGGCTTCCACAGTTTTTGCCATCCACTGTCTGTGACTCTCACCAACAAGCTGTTCATCACCCATAAAAATCCTGCTGTATGATATATTGTGTCCCCTTTCTTTAGCACATAGAAAACTGCCAAGCAAAAAGTAAAAAGACTAATGTATTCTTACGTAACTGAAACCAGCATAAAAAAATCAGACCACATTTAAAGTTACTTAAATCCCTCACCTTGCCTATAACTAATGTTCAGACCAATGAAAACTAAATGTTTTTTTCAATATGTATTAGCAAACCACACATATGGGATCCACTATCTGTTAGTATGATACAGGGGGGATATTGGGCCTGGTACACAGGCAACTTAATGCAGATTTCTGTAGCAACTCTAAAGCTTTTTGTTTGTATGTGCGTGAGCTCTTTTTTCCCTAAAGAGTGTCTGTTGTATCAAATTGGGTTCTGTGGATGAAAGCTTTTGTCAAACAGCCTATATAATTATATAATTCTAATACATTAGAGAGATGGCTGGATTGCAAGACAGGCTTGTGTTTTATGTCCAATCCCCAGACAGAGGTAAAAGGTTCAGTTGAAAAGAAAGAACATATCCAAGGCTATTCTTTTCTTTGCTTGGTCTGCAGGGGAAGAGAGAAAATAGAAGCAGGAGACAGCAAAAAAAAAAGGACTATTAGGGGAGGGTGAGGTGGGTGATTGAGACCAATACCTCTTTTACTTTGAGTCACTGACACGGCCCTCTGCTGGAGATCTCTTACACCCCTTACCTCGCTGTCCTGCCTCTATTTCGTCAGACTTCATCTTTTTCGTTCAGTCCACACATCAGCACTTCATCAACTTACTTCTCTGGCCTCACTTCCTGCTCTTTTATATTCTACTTTATATGTCATAATCTTCACTACTTTTCACATTAATTCCATCTTCTGCTTTCTACAATTTATTTTCTATTTTCTTCTGCATCTGCACCATTTCGCCAGACTTTTTTGCTTCTTGTCCTGCCTCCCAATTTCCTCTCTTATCTCATTTTCTTAGCTCTATGCTATTGGGCATTCATTGTTTCCTTACTCGCTCTTTTTACTTTAAGGAGAAAGGCAGGATACACACATATGCACACTTAAAACTACAAATCATGTCCACCTAAATATACAACAGACAACAGAGCGTACTTACCAAATTACACAACATACGGTAAACATAAATGTTCCATGCAGCAAGGCTTAAATGCAGAGTAGAGGAGTATTTGTGCACAGGAAAAAGGGAGCCTGACATGACAAAACAGTACAAGCCACATTCAAACCTACACAATCATGTTCACAAAGCTAATTGCAAAACAAGACATATCAAAGAATATTCTTTTTTTCCTTTTTATTTGTTCTCTACATTTTATTATCATGAACATGTCAGGGACAGGATTAAAAACTAAAATGTTTGCATGGTTTATTAAATGCCAGTCAAGAACAAATGTGTCCGGATCTAAAGTACTGGGAAAAAGGTGGTTTGCTCTCCAATAGTCTCTCCGCAGTCAGTGGGATTCAGTGTTGGAAAACAATGAGAAAACCTCCCCACAGCTCACTACAGCTGCTTCACCTGGGGTGATTACACAAAGAATAGGTGCAGCTGAATGCTGAATTGAATTTAGCTTTGTTGTGGACAGATCATGCATACTTTACCCTCGTCTTCCTAGCTGACCTATTTCTATTAAAATAAGTAATTGCCAGGTTGAGCTGTGTTTCTAATTCTCTCCTCTCGCTCTGCCTCCCTTTCAATGAAGCAGTTCAGGGAATAAACAGGAAGAGTGTGACAATTTGCTTGTTTTTTTTTTCTAAAAATACTGTCCACCACAAGGCTGTGTGTATGGTATATGTGTGAGGCAGATTTAACTCAAGAAAGACCAGTTTAATCAGTCCGTCTTATATTAGTGCATACTAACACAGATCCTGTGTGTGTGTGTGTGTGTGTGTGTGTGTGTGTGTGTGTGTGTTTTAATGCACATTGTCGAATAGATTTTGAGCGTCTCATTTGCAGTGGCTGTGGAGCAGTTTGTATAAAGACACAATTAACACCCAAGATGTCACCATGAAGTGGTATGTTGTTCCTACCTGACCCCCTTCACTGAGGGACCAGCGATTTGAATTTTTTTTTTTTTTTTTGGCAGTCAACACTTCATTTAGTAAATGTTTTGATGAGCAAACTGATCTCCTGCAGCAGCGCCTGCTTCAGGGTCAGTTACACTTACACACATGTATACCTGGGATCAAACCAGTCTTTTACTGTGGGCCACGGAGCTGAGAAGCTGCTCAGGGTTAAGTGCTTACTTACTCAAGGGCACCACTGCTGCAGAGGAGAGGATGATTCATTCAAATTCCCCACCCAAGAGTGTTCACTAGAAACCTTAAAATGAAAAGAGTGCTTGATGTCAAATTGATTTAACAGCAGTTCAGGATAAGACAGACAGTGTGAATGTCGTCTGAATCTCCCATTGATATCATAAACACCATTAATGACAAAATGGGAGTTGCAAGAAGAAGGACTATTGCCGGTGGGTCAATTCTTTAGACCGAATAATATATTTTACTAACTACTAAGGAGAATCTCATCTGTCAAATATTCCACATCTATGAGGGTTGAACATATTATTAATTGCATAATTACACCATCAGTCTCCATTTGACAGAAACTTATTGTTCTAGCCCTTGTGTCAGCATAATGTAATCCTGTGCCCGCCACAATTACACTATTGTATGTGTACTAAACACTGTTGCTGTATCAAGAAGTGGGGCTTTTTGCAAGGTTGAAATTTGTATTTATTAGAACTATATTAGTATAAAGTGTTGGCAACTGTGATTTATGTGCTTAATAATAAACAAAACATATGTTATACTTATACATATTACAGGTGAACCTTTTTTCTTTTACGTTCAGTGGGGAAAATCTGTGAGGATTCATTGAACCAACGACTGCAGTTTTTAGGGAATACTGCTGAGCTCTTAGTTCTCTGCAGCAAAGGACCTGATGCAAACCCTAGTCTAATGCCTTTACATTTTTTAAAGGGTACACTGCAAGTTAAACTATCTTTTAAATTCACTGGTTATAATGTGGCAATATTCAAGGCTTTTCAAATTTTCGTAAAGCAAAGAAGAATCCAGTGGTTTTCTCTAGCCACAACTTTCTTGCTCAGCCCTTTACTTTCTGCGCCTGCTATTTTTTTATGGCTCTAACTCAGAAAGTGATTGAGCTCTTCCAAACTTTTTCAGAAATTTGACTTTCCTTTCCTTTAATCTTCAGAGCCATCTTCATAAAAGTTTTAAAAGCCATAATTTCTTTGAAGTGGAAACTTGTCGTGTAGATGGCTTTGTATAATCTCCCAATTCACTTGCTTGCTGTACTGTGAAAGGCCTGTTTTTACTGGAGACGGTGCCTCCATCCACACAGAAAGCTAAACCACAACATCCCAAACTTATATTATTCTCTGTCACTTGTCTCTGTCTACGTCACCAAAACAAACACAAACAAATGTGCCTACGCACATATTTAATAAAACATGTCCTTTTCCCAGGCGTTTACCTCCACAGCCATGCTTTCTTCTCTGTCCACTTTGACCAATTTTTGTTTCTCTCACATGGTATCACTTGGTCAACCTGATCTTATAAAAGATTCACAGACCGTTTACATGCACCAAATCACACCACATGCATTATGCAGTGCAGCTATGGTCTGGCTCTCCAATCCCCTTCCCTTCTGCTCTTTGCTCTATTCCTTCCCCCTTTCTTTCCTAGACAATGATGACTTCAACCCCTTCAGTTTCTTTGCCTCTTAGCCTCTCTTTATAATATTTCATTGAAACGCTGCTGTCTCTTCCCCTCTTACCTTCTTCCTTCATGTTTTTGCTCCTTTTAATGCAATTCTGCTTCCAGTGACCCCCGACCTTCAAATTTCCTTCCTACAGCTAGAGGTAAAACGTTTGACTCTAGATACTGCTACATCATGAAAGGCTTCCAGCAAAGAGCTAGACCACCCTCTGAGCTCAATCTGCAATTCTGTTTTCTCTCTTTCGCTCACTTTGTTGCTCTCGCTTTCAGAAAGAAGATAAGACAGAGATTTAGGAACTGTTTCCCTCTCTCACCTTTTCTATCTGTCTATGCCAGTGAGTCATTTTACTCACTGACATATATATAGTTGATTGTTTTATAATATTTCAGAATCATGATTTTAGCATCTTCATTTGTTCATCCTCATCTCCACACCAGCTCAAACTATTGCACTGTGTCAATCAAAGTCCTTTAGGATACCATTCAGCTTGACAGTAAGGCTACTTTTACTTGACCCTCTGTGACTGCAAACAGGTCTGTAAGAAATTGTATTGTTTGGTTGCTGGTCACATCATGAAAGCCATTAGCCAGAGCTGTAACCAGAACCTTCACAGCAGCTACTCACCTGGATTTTCAAGTTATGTAAAATATCCAACAGTTGGACGTAAATCCTATTGCCATAATTGTAATTTAGTGTCCAAAAACCTTTAAGGTAAGAGATCAGAGACCACTTTACTTCTTAATAGACAGACATCTTTAAAGACCAATATCTGAATCAAAAGCCTTATCCATATACAGATACAATTTGTACTGCACAGCAACGGAAATATTAAGTATATGGAGAAAAAAAACAGACTTTGGGTGGACATCTTTGGCGTATAACTGCAATAGTAGCTAAAGACAAGAAGTTGACATCACATCCTTATTCCATCAGTAAATAAAAATGACCTGCAGGGGATAAATATATTATTTTACACTAATTATGTAATGTAACAGTGAGCTACGGCTATGGGTAAGGACCTAACTCAGTCTTAATTTAAGAAAACAGAACACTTAACCACAGGATTTTAAAACATACTATTTTGTTTTGTATTAAGGATATTTTTTTAATTTAATTATAGGATAAGGGATTTGTTGTTGCTGCTGTGATTGATGAGGATGGCAGTGGTGGCTGTGCTCCCCACTGCAACTGCTTCAATTCTGTCCTTGTCAATGAAACTAGGTTTAAATGAAAAATCTAACTTCAGCAATTATTACACTGGCCTCAACTGAGAGAGAGAGTGAGATATACTGACAAGATATTTTCCAATCATCTGATGCTGGACTGTGGCCTTTTTCTCAGGTTATTCACAAGTGAGATAAGTAATTTTCATATGCATACAAATATGTGCAAACATGCCTGTTCACGTGTTCCAGCTCATATATATTCACACTTTGTCCATGGTGCAAAACACATTATATAAAGCTCTCACCGGGGAGTCCTAAACTGTCTCACACACATGCACACCCACACACACGCACATAGACACAGCCCTAGATATCACATTGGGTCACAGGAGCCCCAGATAAACGCAAACTGTTAATCAGGCCAACCAAAATAGAGCTCATCATCTTTGGGTTGAAATGAGGTTGAGACAGGGGTTATCTTTGGCTTTCCTGTGGGCAATCACTGAAAAATGCATTTGCGCCGGAGAAGCATTGATGGTGTCAGTTCGTAATAACTTATATGTGCTGCGGCTCATAATTACACGATCTGTATCAAATTGACAATATTGCTCAAGCTTTCGGGTGGTTAACTTGTACACCTTGGCTAAATTGCTTTAAATTGACAAACTGAGCCAAAAAGCCTGAAAATAGATTGCTTAGGATTATACTTTGTTTTGCAGTGCAGGTGAGAAAGTGTTCACAATGAGTAAAAGTATGTTTAATGTTTCTTGACCAGGTTAAAGTAAAGGTGGGGTCCCTAAAAAAACAGTGTTAGGCTATTTGTTATGTATTATGAGAACTGACTAGAATTAAAAGGTAGCCATTTAGATACTAAGACATTTTGAGCCATAGCCATAGTGAGGTTAAGCACTACTTTTCTGTATGAAAGGCTACACCTGCAGCTCATTTGGGCCCGCTCGGGAACATTGAACAATGCTTAAGCAAGGAGAAGTAATGATATTTTCTCTGCAAAAATAAAATATGAAAAGGGTGAATACAAATCAATGTTTGGTGTCACGTACATTGTGAATCAATATGCAACAAGGGTTTGTAAATAGCTGTTGCTTTGTTTTGAAGTTGTTGTACACTGATAACACTGGACAGCATTTGGTTAGACACGTTTCTATGCTTTTCTTTTTGCTGAATAACGTGCTGCTGTGTTGCAGATAAATCGCCCTACTTTGGCTTTGGAAATGGCTAGAGACGAGCCAGAAAAGGGCAGGAACATCATGATTGTAACACATAGGCAATTTATCACTATTATGCTATGTATAAACTGCACAAAAAACGGCATAATTACACTGGCAAGGATTATAGTAGAAAGAAAAATTCGTCACTGTACTCAAATGTTCAAAAATGCACGCATTCATTTTTTAAGACTTTTCAAAGAAATACTCATTGAACCTTTGATTTGACAGCAAATCCAAACACCTTGAAACACTGACCTTAAAGTGGTCTATGAAACCATTTTTATAGCCGCTAACAAACAGAGACCATAAAATGCACTGTATACCATCCATTTCTTGCTTAGATTTGTTAGCATTATATTTTTATTATAAATATGCATCATAGTAATCTGTGGATAAAAAAGCCTAATAATATTTATATGAAGATTTGTATTTAAAATATATGTCCAAAATATGGTAAATTAAATAATGTCAAACTGCATGCTATGAAGGTTGTTTTTATTTATTATTATAAAATACACCAATCAGCAGATTTACATTTGTCTATAATGCACTGATATTCCATGGCAGTACTACAGCCCAAATCTGAAACTAAATATGAACATTTGTTCATATTTGTGACTATTGTGACTGACTCTTCTTGTGCATTTTAATACTTATGTAACCCAACTTGGTTAATCTCTACAATTTCCTGGCAATTGTCAAGTCCATCACTTCAGCTAAAGCAACCTGCTGTCTCACAATGTACAGCTCAAACACAAGACCTTGTAAACTTGCTACAAAGTTTATACAAAACAAGATCTCAAATAACTTTACTTCGGTACGACTGCTTAAAGCAGGCCAGTCCTCACATGAATCAGTGCTGAATCCAGCTTGTTGTCTCCTCCTCATCTCATCTCTTTTCAGAGAAGATTGGGATGTTGTGATTTACAACAGTGCTGTACATCTTGTTTATGTGCTTTCTATAAGGAGAAATGTCGGGGAATGACATATGTAAATGAAGGATAGGAGGTTGATGGTGAAGAATGGAGAAACAGATGGAGGGACCAAGAGCAGGAAAGGAGGAAAAAAAAGAGCCAGGGATAGAAAGAGGAAAGGAAGGAGTTGACTTAATGATAGGGAGGTAAGGAGTCACGCACAACCGCCAACACTCTCAAAAACACCCTTGGGACTTGCTCCTGTGTCAAATAACACATGTTCAAATCTGTTAAGCTCTTTGCTGCTCTCACACATAGACTTTCTCTCACTTTCAATCTCTTCCACTCCCTTACTCATCCTCTCTCTGAATCAGTGTTTTTTCCTCTCACACCAAAGAGTGATTCATTCGTTAAAATTATTGATCAAAACAATCAGAGAGCAAAAGGGAGAACAAGAGAAAGAGAAATAATTGAAGCTTGCTATTGTATAGCCTACTAATCTCCCAGAGAGATGCAATGACAACTTCCTCCCCTTAAGTGCCTGTCAGAGTTGAACTGGTCCTGAACTTATAAGAGTGATGTGGAGCCATCTAGAACAGAAATGCAATACCATGCTTTTTAAAAGGAAACAAAGATACTTTTGCTGTTCCTGCTCCATTTTTGTTTCCATTATTTAGTTTTTTTAAACTGACTTGATGTCTAGGAGGATACTAGGGAAATGTAATAAGGCAATGCATGCTTTTTTATTTTTTTTACCTTTTCAGGAAATGTTATGCAATCTTTCTAAAGTGCAGTGTAGCTAATACACACAATTAAATGTTATGGAAGGTCCAGGAAATTCTGACAATATCAACCCCCTCTAACAAAAAAAAGTGCACAATGTTTTGTGTACGTGTGTGTGTGTGTGTGTGTGTGTGTGTGTGTGTGTGTTTACGTTTGTATTGGACTATACAGAGAACATCAACAGGGGACATGTACAGACAATATATATCCTGGTTTGACTGAGTGATAAACCTTTCAACAGGCTGCCGTGAATAATCCATTCCATTAATGTTCCCTCTCTGAGCCCAACAATGGGCCTCCTCAACTATGACCAATAGAACTTCATTACTTCCCATTGTCAGAGAGCCAGGCTTCCTATAACATTACAGCTGCGTGACCTTGACATCTTGTTAGAGCTAACATTAAACTTTATGGACACCGCCTATGGTGTTTAACTATGTCTGAGATATATATGGAGTCTGCTCATATGGATATGGATGGGAAAGGGGGAGGGATGAGAGGGAACTCATGAGATGCTATTTGGTTTAGCTGGTGCAAAAGACTAAAGAAGAGTGCCGTTGTGTGAACAGAGATCCCGTTTGTTTTAAAGGCTTACGAACCACTGAGAAGCTGTGAATGAAATGCTGCTTGCGATAATACCCTGTTGACCCAAGATGATTTCTCTCATCCACAGCCACTGGCCAATATTTTGATCGCTATTAGAAATATTGTGTAAAGCTGCTCAATGAAAGTTGTTAAATTGTTCAGGTGAATAAAGATTACAAATAACAAATACAAGATTTACAGATTGCAACGCTTTCTGGGAACTTGTGATCTTTGGCTATATAAAGTAACTTGATTATAAACTGCATGCTCTATATACACTGTAAACTCTCTTAATGTGGAGTTGTAATTATGCCTCAAGAATTGTCATGTTTTACTGCAGCTAGTTTCTAAAATCATCAACACAAAATGATTACAAGCATGTATTATTTTTTGCCTCAGTTCCACTTGTTCACAGCAATTACAATGAAATGTTGGCCTGTGATTACGGACTTAAGCCTGGCAAATTAAAATGCCAGCACTGAAAACCAGTAAGAAGACTTTGCCATTTTTAAATTTATATCACAATGCTGCGGTTTATGAATATATGACACTTAAAGAGAGAGGGAAACCTGATTGCACTGTTACAACATCTCTGGATTAAAACTGAAAAACAACCTGTAGAAATGAAAGCTGGCAGAGTTGCGGGCGGTGTGTATTAAAAGACTGTCATCAGCTACAATATGCTAACATAACCAATAAAGAAAAGAAATTTAACAAAAGGATGAGTCAGTTCATATGTCTTATTTCATAAGGGCAAGACTTGTATAGCTTATGTGTTTAAATGAAAATAGCATTTAAGTCTCAGAGCTTACATCAAGCGAGGCTGTGGTCAAAGCCAGCAGAGACGTGTATTGACCGAAGAAGAGAACTAATGTCAAGAAATGTCACAATTTTATTACACATACAGAGCTTTGGCATTTCTGTTTAGGAACATCCTGTGCAATTTTGTCAATGTTGTAAATTCTTAAGAATCTAATGCTCTCTAGTTTCTCTCAGTATAATGTGTACTGTAAAGGACTGCATACAGTAATTTGACCTTCAGTATTATTCTTGTTGTGTATATACTTTATACTTAAAGCACATTGTGCTCTACAATGATGGTATACAATTGTTTGTGTGTATACTCTTCCTCTGACGCTATCCAGACTAAAGTTGTTTTTCTCTTCCCCTCTGCATGTCTCACGGCTAAGAGAAAGCCCCTGAAGGACACTAAAAACTGCAATCATTTCAGTGTCTAAAAAAGAAAATAAATGAATTTGAAGCATTAGCATTACAAAAGGAGGAATGGTAGCATTGTCATATGTTGAATGAAAGCAAGTCTTAGTGAGCATGTGAGTGAGAATTCCATGTTAATTAAATAGGCAAAAAGAAACTTGTCAGTGGTATGCGTTTGTGAATTTGGGTCCCTTTCAGCATGTCCCGACTCAAGTCATCACTCTCTAAATATGGAAGCTTGCATTCCTGAACCTGCCTACCAGTCTGACTTCATGGCTCTTGCACAATACACACTCAAATACACACACAGTCACACATATGCACGCATGCACTCACAGCCTGACTCCGCTTTGGATGTTATAGGAAGCCTGGCTCACTTTGGATTCTCAAAGAGCTCTGGGTCTTATTGAATTAGATTAAAGGGAATACAAGATTTGACATATTTGGATTTGGTGAAGCTGCAACAACAAAAGTGCACATTTTGCTAAGGCATTCTCTGTATTCAAATAGGATGTGGAGACCAAGAGAAAATTGGGCACTGAATCATCTAAATACATTTCAAACGACAGAGAAAAGGGGTCTGCTGTCTTCTTAGTTTTTAGGATTCCAGTCACTTATGTTTAGACTGCCCAACTGTGTAATCTGGGACTGGCACAGAGATGGGAGATTCTCCACTGTTAAAGCATTTATCACATCCCTTTGAAGAGTAGACTTGGTGAATTGCCTCATAATTCTTTTAAATGACTTGTTTATACAGAAATGAACTCCACTTGACTAGATGGCTCTGAATACTTTTGATTGGTTAGTTTAGGGCTGAAAGTTTTCTTCATAAAGTAAAACGATTCTTGCTTTGACAGAGGAATAACTTACGGTATGAAGTGCCAGTCTTTCAATAAGTAAGTTCCGATTTGTAAGTTCAACCAATGTCAACATATGTTTCGTTCAATAAGCATACACGCTTCCTGAATAACTGAAGCTGATAAAATCTGCTTCATATTTCCTGTTGATACAGAATTTCATCTCTTACTGCCACCGTATAAAAGTGTTTTTACCGTGTTTTTCTTTCATGAGGGCAAAATGTATGGGCAATATGATAGTCTTGCCTCATTTCATACTGGAGGTAATTTTGAAGATTTTTGTTGCAGCATATTGCCTAAACCTGAATAGCAAACTGCACAGAAAGATGCAAATCTCACAGTCTCTTGATTCTAACTCTGACTGATTTAGTTTGTTGCATTTTCTATATAATGTCTACTGTTATTTACACAGCCTATACTTTGCAAAGGTACCAATGGTAAATGGCCCATCATGAAATAAGGATTTCCAAATACTATATCCAAACAATCTTAATTATTTCCAGTGTTGGGTGTAATGCGTTATATATTATACCCATTACAATCTCAGTAACGCAAGTTACAACACATTTTAACCTGATATTAATTTTTTTTTGCTTTTTGTTTTTTTTTAAGAATTCACCAACACCGCAAAACATTTTGGCACAGAAAAAAAGTCTGTGAGCGTTATTTCCTGTCACTGGAATATGATGGTTGAGATGACTGCAGGGACGGATTCTACAGTTGCGAGATGTACATCCTCAGATTATTTTCAGGAGTTATTACGCTGCATTGAAGCGAGGTGCTGTCCCGCCACTGTTCCCGTTGTCAGAACCAGAGACAGTAGGCTACGGACAATATCTGTGTCCCAACAGGTGACGGTACGTCAGCGCGCACAGCCGTGTGTCCGAGCAACTGACAGATATAAACATGTCGGGAATTCATGTTTAGGCTTGCTACACGTAAATATTAGCATTACATTTTATCAGTGGTGGAAAGTAACTATACCGTACTTCAATACAATGAAAGGTACTTTATTTTCTCCTACTTTATACTTCTACTCCACTACAATTCAGAATCAAGTAGCTTTTACTTCACTAATTTTTATAGCTTTAGTTACTTTGCAAATTCAGATTAATAATACAGAATGACCGTCAAAATAATATGTGGATAAGTGGATAAAGATGACTTTGTTGATACCATGGTGAAATTCACAAGCTACCTGCCAAGTCACACTTCCACAGTTATTTTAGTGAAAGTAACAAAAAAGTAGTGTAAAGCATTACAATTCAGACAGTATTACTGTAATATAACTAAATACTCTCAAATGACAGTAACTAGTAATCTTTTGTTACATTTTGGAAGTAACTTGCCCAACACTGATTATTTCATGAAACCTACACTTGAACAAGAACAATCACCCTCTCCCACCACGGTCTCAAGGAAAAGAAAAGAAAAAAACAAAACAAAGAACAAAAACAGAAATCACACCTTGCCAAGTCACTCTCCTGTAATTCTTGTGCTGCTGAGGTCATTAGGACTGATACTTGTGCTGCTGAATTTTTCCATAGGTCTATAGTCGATGATTTGGCTTTGTTAATCCTTGCTGTAGAGAGCTCAAGCATAACTATGTCTAGAAAATACACCAAACCAGTGTTTTATACAAAGTGAGTGGGGGGGGGAAGAGAGAGCCAGCGCTGAGCTAGCATTTTCTTGGTTGCAGTTGAGCCGGCTAGCCAAATTTTCTTCTGTCTCCCAAGTAGGTGTAATTTAGAGTCGGCATTAAGTAACAAAACAATCGGGTCAGTAGGAATACAACATCCTATCACATCAGATATTATTGATGTTGTTTTATTCCAGAACTCATGCACCTGTTCACACTCCCAGACCATGTGCAGGAAAGTTCTAGTTTGTTCAGGTTGGCAGAACATGCAATATGGAGTAGGAATGACTTTAGAGATGTATCTCTTCTGAGGAGTCCAGTATGTCCTATGACATATGTTGAAGTGGATCTGCTAGTGGTTTGGGTTCTTGGAACAGTGGGAAATGTCCCAAACTGTCTCCCAATTAATTATGTTCCCCTCCGAGCTCAGCTCTCGCTCCTATTTCTTTACTATTGGGAGTTCTCCTACGGATACTTGCATCAGTTTAGCATAAATCCTGGACACTAATCCTCTCGCAGGATACACTTGCCTTTTTAAATCAGATTTAGATCAAATTACATAATAATCTAGATGTCTGAAAGCATACAGTTGCAATGAAATATATAAAGTTATCAAAGCATCTCACATTCAATTAAAGATGCAACTGGAGGCTAGACGATTATACCTTATTAGGGAAAATCATTGGCACAAGTCCTCCAAAGGGAATATACTGTAGCTGTGTACTAAAGAAACTATTTCTACATTGTGTTTGCTTTAATACTCACTTGATACATTTGCTTTATTGGAGTATGCACTGACTATAGAAAACAATTTTCAGCAGTCTATTTTTCGCTTTAGCGTGTGTGTGTGTGTGTGTGTGTGTGTGTGTGTGTGTGTGGTTTTACTGCTATTGCATTCACAATCATGTTGTCATAAGTGCAAACCAATTTACTGACAATCAATACAGATTTACTGTGCTATTGTGTTTCTTCAGTCACACTGACTCTTAAAAGAGAGCTAGAGGGCACACACACATACGGACACACAAATGCTTTCCTGCTAAAGGGACAATACCACTCTCTCTTTATCAATATTTCTATATGGTAAAGTCTATATGAAAGGGATCAGTCAGTTTAGATTGAACCTCCCTCGTTTTTATATGACTTTGGTTTTATCATTATACACCGTGAGACTAAGATCCACAGACATCCATGAGGAAAACTTAAACCAATTAGTCTGCCAAAATAATTTTATTCTGACCATACCATCATTGTTTTGTTGTTTTATTAAAGACAGTGTTATATTCTGCTAACAATGGGTATAACAACAACAGTTGTCCAGATATGATGTGGTTCTCAGAGTCTGTACTGGCAATTTCTGTGCAGTCGTTTTAGAAGATTGTGACAACTATTTACTGGAAAGTAATTTTCCCAGTCTACTGGTTTTCATATTGGAGCCCATTTATTATCAGGCAGACTGTGGCCATAATATCTACTTTCAGTATATTGTGTTGGCCACACTATTCTTTTGCATTTATGGTGTTTCATTACATTTGAGACCAAAATGTTTTTTAAATATTGCCAAGGATTCAAAGTGGGTCCCAGGTCTGTCCGTGCACCAGGATCCAAGGGTGACACTTTCTATTAAGTCACAAGATTGAGGGTTTTTTAAAGACTCATGATATAAACTGGAAGAAATGGGAGATGCACAGTTGAGATTAGGCCTGGGCTGGTATGAGATTCTGACGGTATGATAACCTTCAGAAAAAATCACTGTTTCACGGTATTACGGTATAGCAATTACAGCTATAAATGTGTTATTTTTTAAATGTCTGGGTAAAAAACAACAACTTTTTTTACCATGGAACACAATGTATTTTATTTTGAAACACACTGCACACTGGCAGGGAGAGGGATTTCTAAACTGAACTTTCTGTCCTTGAAGACTCATAAAAAACCTCATACATTGGGAATGGCATGACAGAAAAGTTTAGTGGTTTTGAAACCGTGACTTTTTCAAACCACGGTATACCTTGAAACCGGTAATCGGCCCATGCCTAGTTGAGATATTTTATTGTTTTTAATGTGCTCTGTAAGATGAAAGGAGAAAAGAGGAATGGTATTGCTGGTGTTAGCAGCACATAACAGTCCCATCCAGTCTGTCGGTTTCATTTTGCTGCTCTGAACAGAAAAGGATGTAATGGCCAGATAAAGGGCTTTTCCACCTGCACTCCATCTCTCTTTCGGCTTTCACTTTGGAGCAAAAATGTTGCTGGGCAGCAGCAGTCGCGTTTCTCTCTGTGGACCGGTATGATTAAGCTGCTGCTGTTGTTGCTCCAGTACCTCTACTGACAACACTGGCTATAGGAGGATTATCTATCACGTAACTGTACAGAGGAAGATGAGTAAAAAGTCTTTGCTAAAGATGCACTGTTGCTGCCTAAAAAGTGTAAGCTAACATCAATTACTTTAGCTTCTTAGAAGCTGCTGCGCAAGGTTGTAAGCTCAAAAGTTGCACTTCCTGTTTGAAACATGTTTGCCCTGGTTCAATGGTTCTATTCTAACCATTCTTTTTATCCATCTTTACCATCGCCTGGCTCAAATAGCTTGGTTCTATTAGCTAGAGATTATATTATGAATTTCTTTTTACAGACAGAATATTATGTAGGTCTAAGATTAATGGCACCCTCTCTAGAGATCGAGAGGAAAACATAATGTTTCCCAGACCATCCTCGTGTTGATTTATTTCGATTGGTACACAAGACTAAGGGGTTTAATCTTAGTGTTTTAAGCCTTTATTAATGTTGATCCAACATCAGTGTTTAATCTCCAGTCAATGTCATCTCAGACTACAGTTGGGCTGAAATATATTTCCAGCACACCAAGTTACAAAAAAAGCAGCTGTCAAATAAACCAAGTCAATTCACATCGTTTTCTTTTGATTACACATAATGTACAACTGAATTGAAACCAAGAGTAGTTTTGTGTCTGTCTGGGGCGGTTTGATTTTCTTTTCTTGACTTGGTGATCGTTAGCGCTATCAATTGAAGCCCAACTTAGTGTCAGACTGAAAAGAGCTGATATCGACGTTCTGTTTTGCTGGCAGGTTACCGCAGAATCCTGTTGAATATAAAGCTGTGTTGGTTTATATTGTGTCAGTGTTAATTTGATGTGTAATCAATGAATGAATAACACTGATTAAAATAACATTGAACATTGATGGTGAATCTATATTATGTACTTTGAGGGTGCAAAATGGATGTTAAATGTTGTTTGCATTCACACAGACCCTGTGTTCTCGCTGATTACATGTTAGTCTGCTATTTTTGTCTAGGAATAGACAGCCCACTTATTCAAAGCCATGTGCAACTGAGAACTTGGGCAAAATGTAAATATGCTACAGCTTCTTTCTTTTTTTATCTTGTTAAGGATACTATTTTTAGTAAAGGTTCAATAAGTGTGATTTAAAGTTTCATCTATGGACTGCGGTCCAAGGCTTGACGTTCTCTCCAGATTCCATGTAATTCACGCTATCAAAATACTGACATAAAGTGGAAACAAAAAAGATTGAAAATATATATAATAAAATAAAATGTAATTCAGCTACCACCACAAATTCAAATGATGTGGGAAACACTGGATCAGCTTGGATCTCATTCAAATAAAATCAAAGGTGTTTCCTCTCTGAACTGTTTAGTGCAAACCTAATCTACACTGTGTACCTTCATTCTTTTTCATTTTGGTGTTGTTTATAGTGCTTTACTCACAAATCAACCCAAAAAAGTTAACTTCATAATAACCTCACTATGATTTTGTATCAAACTTAGCATTATTATTGAGCTGAAACCGTCACCCCTCCTTTGGGAAGTACCTTTGGCATAATGTTGCATATTTCAGCTCCATCTTTAGATTTACACAAACTGTTAGGCAACATCTGTCAAGGAGTATTTATTTATCTTTTGCATGCTCACAACAGACCCTTTAGCAGTAGATTCCTAGTTGGCTGGTCAATAAAAATAAAAAAACACACGCATACATACACACCCACACACATTCAGGTGCAGGTAAACGCAATCTCAGCATAGCACAGTCTATCTGACTAAAGAAAGTCTGTCAACCATTATAGCTAATATCCACTGATATCCTCACTTCTTTTTATCCCTCAGGATCACTACGGCTATTCTGCCTCATTTCATTTAAATTACGTCTCTCTATCATTCTACCCCTACCCTTCCCCTTGTATCCATCTTCGTTTGTTTACTGATGTATTTATCTCTCCATTCCTGCTTCCACCAGTCTATCCTTTTTCTATTCTCTTCTAAATTTCAACTATATATCCTGTATCATGTGAATCCATCGGTTTATTTCAGTTCAATCCACCCCGCTTTCTCTGATCCTTGGTTTTATTATGCCTATCTTTAGCTCATCTACGCTCTGTCTATCCTGCCTGTTTTTATCTACATTAGAGTGCAGGGACCCGCATTGGCAAGTATGACTCTCTTCTTTAGCATCCATCTCCTCATAGATGTCACTCGCTGTCTTATCTACAGTCGTTTTAGGATTTCCTTTTTTGTTCTGATCTTTCTTTTTTCTGGGTTTCAGTCTACCTTTTAATATTTTCTTATGTCTGCTTTGTCTTACTGTGATTCTGCCTTCTCATGTTGTCTTTGTTTTGTTTAGGTTCTCTTATTGGTGGTTTGCTTCATTCAAACATTCATTTAAATATACTGTGAGCAACAGCAGTTTTACTGTATTGAAGTTCTGTCACTCTATTTGCAAGAAATTTCCATCTGCACACCTCGTCTACTAACCATCTTTCTCTACTTTTATTTTTCTTCTCAGTCTGCCAATCGCTCTCCAGTTAAAGTTATGTATCACTTTTCAGCCATCACTGTTGTGTTTTCTTGTAGTTGAAGGATATTCCAGTTTATAACAACTTGGTCTTATTTTCATACTTTTAGCCATTAGTTTATTGTTATTAACATTGTACTGATTGTGTAACATTGTGTTTACTACCGGTCTAATTGTCTTGTCCCGTCAGACATTCACATTCACGTAGGCCTAATTCACTTAAGTGACAGAGAGCTACAAAGATATCAAAACCTAAAGTCCTTCAGAAAGAATTCACAAAAAAAATAAAAGATTGACTTCTATTCAACAGCTCTGCAGTATCATTCTGGTTAAGGCCAGACTGTGTGATGTCGTGAAATCAAGGTTTCATCTGTGTTTCTTTGTACAGAAAATGAGACTCACTTCCTATTCAGCAACAACTGATAAGCACACCACTTTCAATAACAAAAGGCCTGTCTTTGTTTCTGGAGAGTTGAAACCACCATCAATTAATACTATATTCTCAGAGTGGGTGTCTTAAGTGTGTGAGGCAAAAGATGGGGTTATCTGTATCTGTGTTGCAGATATGACGTGATCAGGAGGGCCTTCCTTCCCTCAACCTCTCAAGTCACAGAAACACATACACTAAACAGCTAGACTTAAGAGACTGACTGAAGTGGTTAGTCAAACTGTTTTGTCATTTAGCAGACAAGCGACAGCCACATTACATGCACTCTCTTTCATCGCCTTGCACGTTTTCTTGCATCTCCTGTCCCATTTGGCTTCTTTAGTGAAATTAAAGCCCTGTAATAAGATGGAGAGGTGCCCACTCCAGTCATCCCTCTGGCTCTGACAAGAAGAGAGACAGGCAGGCAATGCACCCAGAAAATTCCGCAGACACATGCATGCATACACAAAGACATAGTGTAAATAAGCAAAAGCAGAAAATGATTTGAGCTGGATGAAAACGAATGTGAATACATACACAGTGTCTTGCCATGCATAGATCATTGTGAAATGGAATATAGCAGATGTTATTTTTAACTTTTCCAAATCTATCTATTTCTTTGTCAGTGTGATGATCATTTAGCTGTCACAAATAAGTAAAGACACCAACATCTGTCCTTCAATATTACTGGCAGAATTTGCTCTGCCTGCATGTACTTAACCAACTATACTTGTGGTTTATTACATTTTGACATATTAACTACAAATCATGTATGCTTTGTATAACAATCACCCTCAAAGCAGATCATTTTAGATTGAGTTCCTACCCTACCATCACCGGTTTCAGTTAACCAAAAAATAAAAATGAAATTGTATTGTATTAATTTACTTAATACAGTTATGTCAATAAAACACAGTATGCATCACAACTATAAAAACAGAACTGTATACTTTGTACAACTTTGTGTTCATTACTTAATTATTTGCATAGTATTGGAATAAAATGTATGTTGAGATGGCTGAATATCCAGCTCAGTCAGACATACAAACAATACTCACATTCATGCTTACACATCTACAAAAAGAAACACATAGCAATAAACACACAAAGCGGCAGTTAAATAGCCCAGCTGGGAAACAGAGTTTTTCTTCTAATCTCAAGTTGGAACGATGGTCACTTGGTCCTGTGGGGGGTATTTGTAGCTGCAAAAATGATTTTGTCCATCCATAAATCATTTAAAGGTTGTGACAACAGCTCACTCTGAGTTGACAACTTTAGTCAAACCATGACACTCACTGTAAACTAATGAAGCAATTTTTATTTTGTCTTTGTCTGTTTTTGTGTCATTATGTAGCTCTTGTCTCCATCTTGTGACTTATTTTATATACATGTGCATGTATGTAACTAGTGTGTAATGTGTTTGGGAGTATGTGTGTGTATTACTGTCAAAATTCAAAGTTGTGATCGAAACTTGTGGAACATGAACTCTAATGGGACTATGAAGACAGATGCGGTGACAGTTAAGATTGCCAACTTGAAAATCAAAGCAGTGCACTCAAACTGTCAAAACTGATAGACAAGCTGTCATTGAAACACAGCAATACAAGAGGTGGATTAAAAAAAGCAAACCTTAAAAAATAAAGAAAAAAAGAAACGAAACCTGGAGTCACATAAAAACATCGGACCAATAGGAGTCGAGTTAAAGAAAGAGAACACATCTACAACAGTGTCCACTGTCTCCTCTGAAACATGCTCCTCCCTGGTGAGCAAAAATGAATGACACGGTTTGATTGACTCAAACTTGTCAGACAATGTGCTGTTCAAAGACAGATTGTGGATGGATGGCTATGGACAAAAACTTCGTAATAACTATCTAGAGATAAAAAAACTTCATAATAAAAGCACCATCACTGATTGATGGAATCTTCCCTGGTGGGTAGAGGTAAGTCCTTTTTTAATACACATGAATATATGTACAAACTCACGTTTCCCTTGAGACACCCCATTCCCACTGAAGAGTACCTGGAACAGCACTCAATACCTTATTCAGTGCTAACAACTGTGACCTGAATATGTCACTACCTATTCTTAAATTGCTACAACACTGGCCACTGAAAGATGAGCTGCATTCTGAGGCACAAGCTCAAATCATACTATGGATGCTGCTCTAAGCGATTCTGCACTGCAGGACAACAGTTTTCTTTTCATTAGTGTGCATGCCGTTATTCTTATGAATTTTATACAGAGTTGCACCAGTCCGCTAACAGCAAAGGCCATTCTGGGGACCCAATTACTCACTCATCTACCTTTAAAGTGCTTTACTCATTCAGCTTCAAAGTCAAATTGTTTGGTCTTTAACACCTACTGTATATAAAATGTTATATTATGTGACAAGGAGAATATTTTGGTTTTGCCTTTTTAAAGCTTAAAAGCTTAAGCTTTTCAAATCTTTTTGTACTTGTGATACTGAGGTTTGACAAAATCTCTAAGGTCAGTGGATAAGTAGACAAGATTCTTGGTTTAAATCTTGTTTATGGCCCATTTGCTATAGTAAAGAGTTAACATATGTTCACACTGCATTCACACAAGTATTCTAGGCTCTAGACCCCTGTGACCCTCAATACGATTAAGTGGTTCAATAAAATGGACACCTACTGTATATTCAGGTTAAGAATGCCACAGTTAGGACCATAGGCGGCACTAGGCTATTTTTAGGGGTGCTGAAGCATCCCTAAAAGTCATCTCAGCACCC
This sequence comes from Sander lucioperca, assembly GCF_008315115.2. NCBI lineage: Eukaryota > Metazoa > Chordata > Actinopteri > Perciformes > Percidae > Sander > Sander lucioperca. The sequence goes on from NC_050174.1 coordinate 10,735,849, forward strand.
CTGATCCCCTTATCATTGTGATTTTGTAAAATCGTTTAGTGCTCAAACCTTTTACTTTTGCAAACCTGATTATGCGATGGAATAGGATAAATGACAATAGGTTCAGCTTTTACTTTAGGGTAATTGTACCCTAAAGTCAACAGGCTATCAGCGATTCCCTGAACGAGGGCGCGAGGACACATTTAAGTAGGCTACAGGTGTAGTATTTGTGGAACCAATTTGTGATTCCCTGATCACAATGATGGCAATTATATCTGAATTAGCCTAGCTTATTCACCACAGAGTCCAATTTTGTTGTGCAACGTTAGACAAATTGCTAACTATAGGCAAATGTAGCTTAGGAGTAGCCTACAACGAGTTTTTAAAGTGTGCTATTAATAGCCTGCCGTAATGGCTTGAGCACCGGTAAGAATAGCCTAGCGCCGCCACTGCAGTTACCTTTGTTATTTTTAACTGTCAATGCCAATGAAAAATAAATAATCCGACCTGACGGATCATCAGACTCATTCATATCAGAACTGAAACACTGGAACAACAAACCCTGACCCACAGTCTGTTTCCCCATAGAAGGATATACGTTTCTTTTTTTAAAGAAAACAGCCAGGTTCAGGTGAGAAAGTTTAAGATAAGTCTTTAACATTATCCCACTGCACTGAATAGCAACCCCATATTCACATGTGTTATAAATAGGTGAATATATAACCTTTGGTAACCTTCACGATACATTCTCTGTTGATTATTTGATTACATTTGCCTTCTGGTTGACAGCACAAATGAGTGAGGAGAATAGAGAGGGAGAAGGGCAGAGAGAGCAAGATGAACAAGGTGAGAAAATGGCTAGGTAGCCTATAAGTCATACTGTGTATGTATATATATATATATATATATATATATATATATATATTTGTATTTGTAGGACTACTGCGTTTAGTTTTCCCTTTTATTTGAAGATTTTTTTTCTAGTTGATTACAAAATGTTTTGTATGTGATTGTCAGTGATACCACAGAGGGAGAGGGAGAGAGGAGGATGGAGAGAGAGCAGGATGGAGAGAGAGTGGACAAAGAGAGGGACCTGGAAGAACCAGGTGAGAAAGTGGACATATATTGTACGGGCAAAAACACTTAAAATATTCCATTCACATTATAATTACATATGCATTTCACGGAGGACTAGTTTCTTTCATCTTTAAGTGCTTTTTTTGCTAGGCTATATGATACATATTATTCATTGGCCTCTGATTTATTTCCTGTATTGCATAATATTGTTTTGTGGCTCATCATTAAAGTTGGTCTTCTCAGATTTATTGATGTCTTACTTATCATATAATGTAGTTGTATTAGAGTAAATGCTTTTATTATCAGGCCCAGGCTCTTAAGAAAAAGAGATGTTGGATTTTCCCCATCTGGTTCAGAGGCATTATTAGATTAGATTATTCATTATTTAGCTGTATAACCTTATCAATTTCTATCAATGATGTAAATGAAAAAGTTGAAAATTAACAGCAGAAAAAAACATGAATAATCTTGTCTAAAAATATGTTAAGGGTTATTTTACCAGTTCAAGGTACTGTATGTTCAGGGGCGTAGCATAAAATTCTGGGCCCTGTAGAAAGGCATTGTCTATGGGCCCCTCCCCGCATCCACGGCTATTCATTCTAGCATCTTTTTGGGCCCTCCTCACATGAGGGCCCTGGGTACTCAGTCCCCTTTCCCCCCCAGTCCGACGCCCCTGGGTATGTGCTGCAATAATCATGCTTTGTAGTTGCCATCTTTTTTTCACAGCAGATGCCTTGAATCTGTTGATAGTTTGTCATAATTTCATGTCTCAATCTGTCTAGTTCTAGTTCTCCAAAACTCAGAAGTCATGATTTAAGGGTTTAAAAAAAATAAAATCTTAGGGCCCCGGACCCCCTTAGCTTAACTGCTATCAACTGCTCATTAGGGGCTGAGCCCCCCCCAAAGGTCAGATCCTAGAATCGCCCCTGGTTAGGACATTTAACACATAATGTTACCGATTACACCGGACATTTGACAAGAATAGATGTTCGCCTGTGTCCACCAAAGTGTTTCTTTCCTGAGGCCAGCATAACTTTTGTATTCTTTGCAATGGGAGCACCGCATATTTACTTACTCTACAAACGCGTTTATTATTCTGCGCAGACCACTGCACAGTTGGTGTTTTTTTGTTTGTTTTTTGGGTAGCTGAGAGTTGGAAAATTGT
>NC_050174.1:10745569-10798069 GCF_008315115.2 Sander lucioperca
TAAAAAAACCTAGCCCAAATTAACTTAACTTCAATTAACTTTTTATTTATTAATTAAATGCATTAAAAAGTGTCTTTGTTGGGTAAATTATAGTGCTGTCAAACGATTAAAATATTTAATCGTGATTAATCGCATTAATGTCATAGTTAACTCGCAATTAATCGCACATTTTTCTCTATTTTAAATGTCCCTTGATTTCTTTTTGTCCCATTATTTTTTCTCATTTTAATGCTCTTATCAACAACGATACTTTTAAAACGGTGCCTGAACCGAAATATATCTATATATATATAAAACGAGCACCTTGTTCAATTGTATTTGTCTGTTCTGTATGTTAAAAAATATAAAACAATAGAAAGTTTATCTAAAAAAAAAAAAAAGAAGCACAAAATGGCGAAAACAACCACTGGATGGGAAAAGGGTATTTTACAATAACTTTGAATTCACCACGAGGCTGGCGAGGCTGAGTCTGTGTTTTTCAGACAACGGCAGCTACAGTCTGGTGTTAGAATCCTCTCCAGTGAAATACAGTCACACTTTACACCGTTTAGCTGTCACCATTTTAACCATTTTTACTACAGCTGCTAGCTAACAGTAGGTTAACGTTAGCTGCTGCTAAGTGTAGTGTTGACTAGCATCCCGTGCGGCGATGTTTCAGTTTCCTCTAACGTCCATTTTCGGAGCAACAGAGAGAAGCGCAGGCATTTAAGTGGCACCTAAATAAGGCACCGAAATCCGCGTTGCTATTCGGTCCAGTAGATAACAGTCGTTAAGGCCCCCCCCCAAATAAAAACTCTTCGGATCTAAACGATTCATGTGGATGATATTTTCCCATTCAAAATGGCAATTTTCACCAAAAAGCTACTAGTTTGTAGGTATGTACTCTTTGGCCGGCTCGCAAGCTCAAACAAGTGTGTCTGTTGTTTTGTTTCCGGTCTAGCTAGATCCAGTGTGGTGTTGTAGTTTTTCTAACGTTACTAGTTGTTGCAACAGCATGTGAAAAAAGTTTGCTAGGCCAAAAAGAACGTTAATCTCGTGATAAAAAAATTGACGGCGTTAAAATGGGTTTGCGTTAACGCCGTTAGTAACGCGTTTAACTGACAGCACTAGTAAATGGGGTTAGGGTTATATATAATTTTTATATAAATATAAAAAAGTGCATATATCTATGAGCTGGTTAGTGAATACAATACAAATGAAAGCTGCAAGCAGCGATGGACGGGCCCTCGTGCCTCGTCAGGATTACTGGCAGACGCCGCTCCTTGCAACCATGCATTTGCGCGGCACTCAGACACTGCAAATCGTCACCAATGAAAAGGGAACTCCCTGCTGAGTTCAACGATACCTTACACAAGACTCTACGTCATTCAGTTCATTAGCTGTGAGGGGGCGTGGCTAAGTTATAGGGGGCGGGTCAAACCATCACCAATTAAAAAGGAACTCTCTTCTGAGTTCAATGATACCTTACACAAGACTCTACCTTAGATGGGTCAGCATTTATGAAAGGGGGCATGGCTTAAACATAGGGGGCGGGCCAAACCATCACCAATGAAGAAGGTCCTCTCTGCTGAGTTCAACGACACCTCACACAAGACTCTACCTTAAACGGTTCAAATGGTATGAAAGGGGACGTGGCCTGAGTAAGTGGCCGTGGTTAAAGTATAGGGGGCGGCTCAGTATCACATGACGACCACACATAAGTTTCATGTAAATCGGATGATGTTTGTCATATAAGGCGCATTTCCGGTTGCGCTATGACCAAAAGTCAATTTTGGCCTGTAGATGTCCTCAGGCCTGGACCCTTGTCAATTGTGAGAAATTTTGGGCAGATACGACAACGTACATTCAAGTTACAACAATTTCTTCGTTCATTGCTAATCACTCAAAATGGCCGCTACGCCACCCCCACACCATTTGACCAAAAGTTTTTCTTTTAATAACTTTTCATCTTTAAGTTGTTGAGATGGTACAGACCAAATTTGAAGTTCAACGGATCAAATCTCTAGGAGGAGTTCTTTAAGTATAGCACCTTGACTTTTAGGCCTACTTCCTGTTGCCACTAGGGGGCGCTATGACTTTAAGTAAATATCGGCCTTTATTTGTCCTCAGGGTTGGACTCTTATGAATCCTGAAAAGTTTCGAGCTAATTGGACAATGTACGCTCAAGTTACAGCCACTTCCTGTTTTGATGGCGAAACGCACAAAATGGCCGCCCCGCCACGGCCACACCCTATGACGAAAAGTTTTTCTTTTAATAACTTTTCATCTTTAACGTCTTAAGATGGCACAGACCAAATTTGAAGTTGATCGGATGAAATCTCTAGGAGGAGTTCGTTAAAGTACGACATGTGGAAATGGCCAAAATCGCACTAATTTCGAACATTCAATTCAAAATGGCGGACTTCCTGTTGGGTTTAGGGTATGGCTCCAATGACGTGTTTGTACATCTTAACATTTCACATATGTGTACCAACTTTCATGAGTCTACGTTAAACGCACTGCAGGGGCTCTATTTTTTTAACTTTGTAGGGGGTGCTAGCGAGCCATTTTTGTGCGCCTATTGCTGAAACTCCTAAAATACGTAAATTTTCACCAGACTTGATGCGAACGCCAATTTTGGTGAGTTTTTGAATATGTTAAGTCCCTCAAAAAGGCAATTCATTTGCCAGGAAAATAATTCCTTCAGTTTCAATAGGGCCTTCGCCGCTGTCTAAATATCTTAATGCCTACCTGAACAATATGATTTAAGTATTGGAACAGCATTTCAGAGCTGGTTGTAATGTTATGCCTGCGCCCATGCTCTACTTTGGTGAGTCGCAGTAAATATGGCGGTGTCTACAATAAATGACAGAAGTGCATGAGCCGGTCACATTCATGAAGTACACAATGCAGTTTTCTTAATGAATACCTAGCTTTGTACTTTATCTGCCTGTTCAAACCATGTCAACAGCAAATGGTGTAATGTGCAGCCATATTCTGCGCTATTTCCATGGCTCTATCAACCGATGCATGAACACTCAGATCCCACTCAATAACTAATCAACCTGTTTCATGGAAGACATAATGGCCTATATGATTAGGGGAAGGCATTCTGTGGTGGATCTGTTTCAGACATTTTTTTAGTGCTGTGATGCAGAAACAAATGTTTCACAGGATAGGGAAAATGGCATTTTTATTGGCCATACTCAATATATTCCTTCTAAACCCAACCCTTGGCCTCACCAATGGGCTGTAATTCTTCCGTCTGTCTTTGAGCTGTTACTACAACCTGTGCACTCTCACAGTGCTATTCAATATGCACCACTGGTCCATAAACCACTATGGGTCCTAGTCACAAAATGGAGCATGTAAATGCTTGCCAATAGAAGAGTCTGGCCAGTCATTTAAAGGACAATCTCAATATGCTATCCTTCTGCCAAACACATCAGTATACAGTTCCTTTGATGAAGCTAATGCAAAGAGCTGAGGTTCTGTATTTTCTAAACCATGACACAATGGATCACTGTGTTTAATTCATTTTTTTCAGTCTACAACAAAAATGTTTTTCATCACAAAGTCTGGTGGGAAAAGAAATGTGAGGAAAAAGACAGAACTAACCAATGTTAGACAAAGAACAATCTGGCAGACAGGTGATTATTTTTCTAGTCATGTTCTTCGGTGACCTCATATTGACCCTTTCGCTGTCTCTCCCTGTTTGGTCCTTCTTTTTCTCCATCTCTTTTATAATTGAGAAAGGGGGGAAAGTCATGATTGTAGTTTCCGTAATGAAAATGCTGCTTCTACTTCACATAATCTCTTTGGACGAAAATAAAGACAGGGAAAAGACTTTCTGTTTGTTTAGTATTTTATGTCAGTGAGAGACACCGAGGAAGAGCAGACCCAAGAAGTTGAGTAAAGGTAGATTTAAAGTGAAGGCACCAGAGATCTACAAAAGCTGATGGCGTGGGACTTAACCCTCTACCTTGCTTAAAAAAAGACACATCAGTTTTTTATGTCAAAGCTCACCCACTGTGATTATTACAATAACTTCAAGGAAACACAGGTGCTTGCATATTAAACCCATCACTTTAGCAGTATGAATTTACTAAATAATGTAGGCTTTCTTTAGTTAATAAAGTGCTTACAGCTAATTCTGGTAGCCAATGTTACAAAGTGAAGTATATTTACTCAAGTACTGTACTTGGTTTTATTTAAATAACTGTGTTAGGCCAAATTATCAATATTTCACAAAAAGCAAATCCCAAAATATTATTACAACTTTGTTTATCACAACAGTTCTTTCTTCTTTTCTCTTATAGCCCCTCAGATTTATCTTGTGGCAATTGTGAGGGGGCCAGACCACTAGGTTGGGAACCATTTTACTAAACTACCTAACTTTATATAAAGTAGTTTAAACTAGCTCCACCTTGTCCAGCTACAACAGATAAAATCCTGCGTACGCACTGATGCATTAATATTAACAATCTAATAATGTCACATATAATAATTTATCATTGAAAAAAGGTGCTTTTAATTTTGACACTTTTGAGTACTTTTTTGTGGCTAAGAAAACTTTCAAATGCAGGACAAGTATTTTCACTTTGTTGTATTGGTACTTTTACTTAAGTGAATGATCTGAGTACCTCTTCAACTACTGCTTGCATGTGAATTACTAGTTTTGGGGACCTCTAAACAGTGTAGCAATGAAGCTATTAAAAAAACCTTGTTAACCAATAGCGTTTGGCTTCTGTGAATGATGGAACAATCCAGTGCTGCTTGTACCATTTAACCTCAAAAGTCAAGTAAGGCAGATCAAGCTGACTCCTTTCATGGCTATTGCACTCAATGCCAATGACAAGAGCCAGCAGCACCGAGCCTGTATGTTGGCAAAGCAGGTAGCTGACAACACCTCATCAGGTCCCATTAAAGTCCTGCCAAGTCAGATCAAGGGAGAGACTTACAGTACTAGCTCATGATCCAGTCACTGGCACAAGTGACAGACAGCACTACTGGTTACATTTACTGAACAGCTTCCAAGGTCAGTTAGAAAGATTCTTTCATGGTAATGTTAGCTATAATAAGAGCTCATTAAAACCTATAATTTTAGATACATTTACATTTTAAATGTAATAATCAACACTCTGTAAAAACAAGAAGCTATAGTTTGAAAAGACAGCCCACAGAATATTGGCACCTGTCCCTGCTGGACATAAATGCCTGAAACTAAGGTATTTGCATTTAAAAGCTTTGGCTTAACAAAAAGTTAACACACATGTTCAAACACTTGCAAGGTATTGAGGTTTTTTGTTGATCTATTTTCTGTTGCTTTCAGGTTACTTTTCTGTGGTCTGTTTTTTTGTGCAACATACTGCTGCAACTGACAGCTTCCACATGATGTCATTAGGTTAGTTAGGAAAAACATAAAATGAAAGATTTGCAATATACAGTATGTGGAGCTACGAACAAAATGATACAGTCAACATGAAATTACTAAATATTGTGCCATGAGGCCATGCGTTGGTGAGATCCCTCTTGGTAACTGTGACAACAATTCAGTTGATATATTAATAGTAACTCAGTAATCCTCATCTGCGGTCACTCGAAACGAGTATGACTTTCCTCTCCGTAGGGTCGTCTTCTAGTGGGTCTTTAGATGGCTGTACAGGACACTACGTGATCCACAGATTTTGGTGCAGTGTGGGCAGGGTAAAGTGGAGGTGGTGAGTGGTATAGGAGCCTTTTTCTCTTTTTCCTTGCAGTGCTGTCGCTTTGTCTCTGCAACACGGCAGAGTTCCATTTCATGGCGCACAGCTCCTTCCTGAACAGTAAGGTAAGTCTTCCAGCAAAAAAGATCTGCTCCCAGTTGCTTACTGGAATTTTGAACTTCTTTAGGCTGATCTTAATATTGTCCTTGAAGTGTTTTTTGGACCACTGGGGGCTCACCGACCTTCCTTCAATTGGGAGTATAGGATCTGTTTGGGGAGACGAGTGTTTGACATGTGAATAACATGGCAAGTCCATCGAAGTTGGTACTGCATTATTGTGGTGGCGATACTCAACATATTGGCTTCCTCCAAATCGCTGATGTTGGTACGTCTGTCCTCCCAGATGATCCTCAGAATCTTCCTTAAGTGTCTTTGATGATGTTGCTCTAGGGCTCTCAGGTGCCTGCTGTAGGCGGTCCATGACTCCCACCCTGCTGTATGGGTGTGAGGACCACAGCTTTGTAGAACAGGAGTTTTGTTTGGGCCTTTAGGTCTCTGTCTTCAAAGACTCTTTTCCTGAGTCTGGCGTATGCACCACTGGCACAGCTCAGGCGATGATTGATATGATGGTATGCCTTGGCAAAGGCATTCAGGATGCCCTGGAGGTCTTCTGCGGAGTGTGCTACGATGGCGTTGTCGTCCGCATACTGAAGCTCCATGATGGTGGTGTTCCTGATTTTGCTCTTGGCTTTAAACCTGTTAAGGTTGAAGAGCCGGCCATCAGTTCGGTATAGGATTGGAATTCCCCGTGGCAGCTCTTCATCAATGAGGTGGAGTATGGTAGCAATAAAGATGGCAAACAGGGTGGGTTCTATGATACACCCGTTTGACCACTGTTGCTACTGTAAAAAGCTTGTTTTCATTTTCATTTCAGTTAACGACGATGTTTTTTCCCACCTAGTTTTCGTTATTTCGTTCGTTTAACAATTATAACCTTGCTTAGTAGCGCTAAAAAAAGCCTCTGGTGTCACCTGAGTCCACCAGTCTCTGACTTTCCAGAGCTTTTTCTGTCCACCAGGCATTCTTAAGCTCCCTCACTCTGCTCTGGACGTCCGCCTTGGCTCTGGAATGAGCCAACCTTTTTGCCTGGCAAGTGAAAAACTTTCCTTTAAATGGAGATGAGCTGTTCTATCTCTGTGTTGTTTTCATCAAACCAGTCCTGATGTTTTCTGGACTTGCACCCAAGAGTGGTTTTACAGGTACTGAGGATGGAGGATTTGAGCAGACTCCAGTGCTCTCCTAAGTCATCAGGATATTCCTGTTTGAGAATTTTCCCAAGAGAGGCCTAAAGTCGCTGCTGGCTGGCAGCGTCATCCAGGCTTTCAAGGTTTAGTCTTGGCCGAATCTGCTTTTTTTTAACCCTCCTTTTCTTTTTTCAAGTCAGTAATATAAGATACATAATTATCAGTTCATTAGAATTATCCGAGAGGATGAGGAAGATGGCATTTTTACATGAGGAATGAATTTTCCTTTTTTTTCCTTATAAAAAGGTCATGGCACCCTCTGGATTGTCTGGAAATTACAACTTTGAAATCAACTCAACATTGATACAAAATCATAGTTGAACCATGAAATGATCATCCTACAGTAGCAACTGATAAATATGTCAGCAGAGCAGGAGCTCACAAAAGTTGTCATTATGTGAAAGAGGGACTGATTATCGTTGCTAAGGACTTCAAGGTAGCTGGCAAAGGCAGTGAGCTCCACAGATATAAGATAGTGGTGCTGAAAGAGCATGTACTCTACCGTTCCTGTCTCACTCTGCCAAAGGCATCCCCTTCAGACTACAGTCACTATCCATTGCATAACAACCTAAAAAAGCATGCACACAAACCAGAAACATCCAACCGTATGTCTTAAGGCCACAGCACAAACTCTTGCTGTTGCTCCTTGGATTAAAGTGCATAACATGTAGTTGTTTTTGGCTGTAAAAGACATCTTTGTCATCTTTCTCCCACTGTGAACTGACCACTAAATCAACAAAATCCTCCCAATATATGCTGCTGAAAAATGACAGCTGTTACAATATGTGCATTACAGCTTGACACATGGTAAGAAAAAAAATTCATAAGGCACTTCCTCTTTTTCACAAAAAAATCTAGGCTTATACATTTTTTCTCCACTATACAACGTGTGGAAGTATTGTTTAAGGATTTATTTCTTGCCTAGTCTTTTGCTGCCAGATACAGTAATGCCTGGAAAATTGAAGTAGCACAGTGATGACAGGATCACCATGAAGATACATACCACTACTTGGCCTCAGGCTTTTATTCTAAAAATGTACAGATGTTTCATCCCAGGAAGTATTATTTTATGTATAATTGTGGGACGTTGCTCTGCATGCAGTGGCCAGCTTGATTGGACACGAGGTCTGAGTTGATAGTACCAATAAAGAGTACAGATAACAAAGCCATCACACTGTGCATTTGTATTTTTCACACATCAAATTAAATTCAACAGCAAAAGCCCAGTATTGGTTATCATACTTTACTACCTGGTCTGTCTTTCAAATTTAATAAAAACCTGATTCAAATAAAAAAAGGTTATACAATGTAATGCATATACTTTACTTATGTGCAAACAAAAAGATCTAGACAAGAGCAATATAAAAATAACCAAACCGCTCAAATCACTGGCAAAGTTGAATCATTCTCTGGCTATGGCATAACCTGGTATTGAAGATAATAACCACTGTTGACTCTTAATACTTTTCAAAATGGCATTGTGTCAATTTCAAAACCACTGCTTCAACATATCTCTGACAACTTGAACAAAATATGAATGAGGGTAAATCAAATAAACCTGATGGGATTAGCAGACCTTTTAAACATTATTTCAAATGAGCAGACTACATAATTAGCTGCTGTTTGGACACTTCCCACTGGATTGCATAATGTTGGCTTACTTTTCACATTTGTCTAACCTCTTGCTTCTACCGTTTCTCTCTAGTAAGGCTACATTTCAGCAGTTCTGTATTTTTTCCCCCTAGGAAACTAAGGCCCAATACACAGCTTTTCCCCACCATACTGCATCTATTCACAGACATAGGCTCCATGTGCACACACACATTTGAACTGTATAGAGCACTCTGCACTGAGATTACCCTTATTTCACACATACAGTATGAGAGCATGCACACACGCCTGATTTGGTTTGACTGCACAGTAATGCGCTAGGGTTAGATGGCTGTCCAGTGTGCATAACCCACGGCAACTACATGAAGACGGAAAAATAAGACTGTCTGTTCTCATATTCTGCTGAGCTGCAGAACTGCACAGCCAGACAGGACGGCCCTTGATAGGAGTCGAGTGTCTGTGTGCATAAACAGCCGACTGCCTAGCTCTACCACTTCTAGTGTGTGTACTGTACAACTGATGTATATTCATTCAGACAGACACACAAACATCTGCAGTACTGCTATCACCGTCCCCTATAACAAATCCAGTTTGGCTCATCAAAACCCATTTGAAATGTGTTTTATCATCACATTTGTTTTAAATAATGGAAATTGGATAACACAGACACAAATTTCCTCTGAGAATTTGGTGCTAGAACGGCAAGATTAAATGTTTCCATAATGCCATAGTAAGCCTCGTGAATTGCCCCAGTTTATGGTATATAACCTTGATGTTACACTGAACCAGGACATACAGTATAATACAGGAATCCAAATGCAGCCCTCTCACGTGCACGTAAATGCAATTAAACACAAATTCATGACACAGTAAGCACAAATGTTCAAACCCTTACTACAGTATGACCATTGGTAAAAACAAAAGGAGTTAGCATGTGAAGGTGCATCAATTTCATCTCTTTCGTTGTCTAAAGTCATTTCAACGTTAGTACTGTATGTTGACTTTGGACTGTTGCTGCCACAACACGTACTAATCCACTTTTGCTCTCCCTCTCATCACTAAACCTTTCCTGAATTACAGCATTGTCCTATTGTGCATGTCCTGTGCTAAGCTCTGATAACTCCCCTCACTGTGTATGTGTGCGTGGGTTTGCATGTGTGAGAGAATGTGCACTAGTTACTAAAATAGTTTTTGGATAATGACAGATAGACGATTTGGGAATGGAACACAAATCAGAGTGACCTTTCCTTACAAGCAGTTATATGCATACACAGAAACCACTCACACACACCAACACACACCCCCCACCCACACCCTAGCTTTTTTTGCAGCTTAACTTTTTAAGATTTAGCTACAAGACTTATGCTCAGGACCACAGTGCAATTGAATAATACATTTGCATAAGGATTACCAGTACCCAGTTCTAATTCTTTTTAATACCACAAAGCGATATTTTCAGTCAAGTGAATAATGGTTATAAATAACAAAGGTAAATTAAGCACACATTCTCTCTCCCTCTCATTGCATTGTGCTTTGAAGGGTGAAGAGAGAGATTTAAATTATACTCATCCAAACATCTTCTTAAACCAAGACAGTACATTGCCTGAAGTTCACAGCTTTTCCTAAAGCTGTAAAACAGAGGCAAAACTACAATTTGCACAGCAGTATCCTATAACTTCTCATGTTATGGATACTATCAGCATGAACAAGGATGAGCTGAATGTTTTAGATGATAGAGATTTGTTGCAATGGTCTTGCAGCACTCAAAGAAACATTCATCTTACAGATACAACTCTGATAGCTAAATTATTTCCCTGGAACTGAAGTTTGTTTTTTACTAGAACAGAAAGTGTTTACTGTCAGTGATTTTGTTTGTTTTCAACTTTGAACAGTTTGCTTTATGATACATCTAATAGAAGACATCGTTTTTTTCTCTATTTGTTTTGTGTTACAAACTTTTTCATTGCAGACAATTTGACATTTGTCATGGTAGGAAAAACACAGATGAAATGAATACCACTGATGATGTCTGCATCCCATCCCAGGGCACAGTTACTGTGCATGATGGCTCACTGGTGTGGCTTCCTTGGACACTTAAATAAATCAGAGTCATCGTTTATGTTACAAGTTCGACCTGGGCTTTTCCTGCTATGACAAGTCAAAATGTCATTGCCACAAGATGTTTTGAGATCTGTAACAGCACAAAAATGCAAGCAAGTGAGCAGAACTGCACAATTTAAATCAAAATGGTGATGAGGATGGCAAAAATTATGTAAAATTCCTATTCATTTCTATTTCAATGTACTGCCATTAGAGCTATAAGTGGTGGATAATGTAGCTAACTAATCCGTTGTCAGCCAAAAAAAACGTAAACCTTCCTTTCTGATAACCTTTTACACCTTACATATGAAAACTGTGCGGCTATCAATATGTTGCTTCCCCACAAACATCTGTTCTGACTAATAGCAGACAGAAGGCAAATATGAAGAGTGAGGAAAAGAAAAAATGTAGTGTGTCAGTACTGAAACATTAATGCAGTAAAAAAAGAAAATGAAAGCCACAACAAGAAACCATCTATATTTACACCATACTGACACTATCTCAAAGACAGCTCTGCCAAATGAAGACTGACAGGGGAAATATGGACTGGGACATCATAGTGTATGGATTTCTTTTAAGATGCAGTCTATTGTAGTAAGTAGACACCAAAATCTCTTTTTGCAGCATATGCTTTTGAGTTTAGGAGCACATGTCCAAGTTTTTACTTCTTCCAGCCGAACTACACATTGAGTACTGTCTGTGACAGCACTTTTGAGTCAGTAGAGAATTAGTGTTAGTGATGTTGTAGTCCTCTGTACAGTACATAATACATAATTCAAAGATTCAGAGGAGGCAATAACTCAGAATCTACTTGCGGAATAGACTTTCCTTCTCTTACTGTATGAATGAGTACAGCTATGAAATGTTCTGTCAGTTTCCAACACTATGAATTTATGAAGCTGGTAACAAGTAGACCATGCTTCAGATATTACAGAAAAGAGGTAAAAAGAATGAGCAAAAGAAGAGCAGAATAAAAGCTACATAAAGAGGAAAAACAGATGTGAATTGTCCTTTGATTGTAGGTCAGCAGACGGATAAAGAGCCTGGAGTAAAGAAAGTGCATGTGTGGGCAGGAGGGGGGTGCAGAGGAGAGAGGCTTAGACAGTGAAACTGGAAAAACAAGTGAAAAGCAGAGGCCAGCCCAGAGGGCTGTCCACAGCAAGAGGTTCTAATGATGATGTCTCAATAACAGATTCCATTGTGCAAGAAGTACTGCTTGAGCTCAAGTGTGTCCTCTGTCCTCACTAGAGACCTACGGTTTCATAATGCTGTCACACACTGTTTTCCCGGAGCCAAAGTTGCAGACATCCTGGCTAAAGTTATGGACCTGATACCCTCATTTCCGACCTCTATCAAACGCATCGTGGTCCATTGTGGACATAACGACATGTCCACTCGGATTCAGGAGTGTGAGCGCACAAGGCGAGACTTTACCACTCTCATTGAGGCTTTAAAAAGCACTGGGAAGTCTGTTTTTATTTCGGGCCCACTTCCATCTCTAGGTCGCGGATCAGGCCTCTTTAGCAGACTACTCTCCCTTAACACCTGGCTCCAGCTCACATGCAGTATTCATAGGATAGGTTTTATTGACAACTTCAATCTGTTTTGGGAACGTGGCTCCCTGTTCAGCAGGGATGGGATTCATCCCAATACACGCGGAAGCCAGATGCTACGTGGAAATTTGCACCACGCCCTGCATACCCAGACCTCTGATTGACTGTTTACATCCCGTAAACACTCCCACAAGCACACTGACCAGACACACTCTCCCAAAGTCAATAATCAGAGATACAGCGCTACACGCCCCTCTGTGCTCCCTTCAGAGCAATCACCCATTCATAATCCCATAACCACCGTGTCTGTCCCCCGACTGAGACCGTTTAAACCAAACGCTAACAAAAGAGGTGCTATACTAAACAACCTAATTGGAATTAAAACAACCACTGCAACGATAGAACAGAATAGGAAAATCAAATGTGGACTATTAAATATTAGATCTCTGTCATCGAAAGCATTATTGGTAAACGAATTGATATCAGATAACCACATTGACTTATTCTGCCTCACCGAAACCTGGCTGGGCCATGACGAATATGTTAGTTTAAACGAAGCCACTCCTCCCAGTCATAATAATACCCAAATTCCACGAGGCTCAGGCCGAGGAGGGGGAGTTGCAGCCATATTTGACTCGAGCCTGTTAATTAATCCTAAACCTAAACTAAATTATAACTCGTTTGAAAGCCTTGTTCTTAATCTTCAACACCCAACATGGAAAACAGTACAGCCAATTATATTTGTTGTTGTTTACCGAGCACCAGGTCCATATTCTGAGTTTTTATCTGAATTCTCAGAGTTTTTATCATGCGTAGTCCTTCAATCAGACAAAGTACTTATTGTAGGTGATTTTAATATCCATGTGGACATTGAGAGCAATAGCCTTAGTACTGCTTTCAATTCACTGCTAGATTCTATTGGTTTCAGTCAGAGGGTGCATAAGGCCACGCACTGTTTTAACCACACCCTCGACCTTGTGCTAGAATATGGCATCAAAATTGACGATTTAATAGTATTTCCGCAGAATCCTTTATTATCAGACCATTTTTTAATAACTTTCGAATTCCTACTACCAGACTATACGAAATTAAATAAAAGTTTCTACACTAGATGCTTATCTGACAGTGCTATAGCTAAATTTAAGGAAGCTATTCCAACAGCACTTAACTCAATGTCATGCCTTAATATAACAGAGGACTGTTATGTTAACTCTAGTCCCTCCCAACTTGATAACTTTGTAGACGCTGCTACGGCCTGCCTACGGACTACTTTAGACTCGGTTGCTCCTCTCAAAAAGAAGATGATGAAGGAAAGGAAACTAGCACCTTGGTATAACTCCCAAACTCGCAAATTAAAACAAATCTCACGAAAACTTGAAAGTAAATGGCGTTCCACCAAACTGGAAGAATCTCGTGTGGATTGGCAAGATAGTCTAAAAAATTATAGGAGGGCCCTCAGAAATGCCAGATCAGACTATTACTCAACACTAATAGAAGAAAATAAGAACAACCCAAGGTTTCTTTTCAGCACTGTAGCCAGGCTGACAGATAGTCACAGCTCTATTGAGCCATCTATTCCTATAGCTCTGAGCAGTGATGACTTCATGACCTTTTTTAATGATAAAATTATAACAATTAGAGAAAAAATTCATCACCTTCTGCCCACAGCTTCCAACGACTCACCATTGGGCGCAGGAGGGCTAGAGAGAACGATAAGACCTGATACTTATTTAGACGGCTTTTATCCTTTAGACCTCCAACAATTAATGTTAAGGGTCTCTTCAGCTAAGCCAACTACCTGTCTCTTAGACCCCATTCCAACGAAGCTACTTAAAGAAGCACTACCCGTGGTCAACACCACATTACTAGATACGATCAATATGTCCTTATTAACGGGTCACGTACCGCAGTCTTTTAAAGTAGCTGTGATAAAACCTATTCTGAAAAAACCCACCCTCGACCCTGAGGTCTTAGCCAACTATAGACCTATATTTAACCTCCCGTTTCTCTCCAAAATCCTTGAGAAGGTAGTCGCTAATCAATTGTGTGACTTTCTGCATAGAAATAGTCTATTTGAAGACTTTCAGTCAGGATTTAGAATGCATCATAGCACAGAGACGGCACTGGTGAAAATCACTAACGACCTTCTAACTGCTGCTGACAAAGGACTTGTCTCCATACTTGTCTTATTAGATCTTAGTGCTGCATTCGACACTATTGACCATACCATCCTCTTACAGAGACTGGAACATTTAGTTGGCATTAAAGGAATCGCACTAAGCTGGTTTAAGTCCTATTTTTCTGAGCGATCCCAATTTGTTAATATTAACGATAAACCATCCAAATACGCTAAAGTTAGCCATGGCGTTCCTCAAGGCTCAGTGCTTGGACCAATTCTATTCTCTTTATATATGCTTCCTCTAGGCAATATTATTAGGAAACACTCAATTAACTTTCACTGTTACGCAGACGACACCCAATTATATCTGTCAATCAAGCCAGACGAAAGCGGTCAGTTAGCTAAACTTCAAGCGTGCATTAAAGATATAAAATCCTGGATGACCCACAATTTTCTGATGTTGAACTCAAACAAAACGGAAGTTATTGTGCTGGGACCCAAGCACCACCGAACTTCATTATCTAAATATATAGCTACCCTAGATGGTATTGCCCTGGCCTCCAGCACTACTGTCAGAAACCTAGGAGTCATTTTTGACCAGGATCTATCCTTTAACGCCCACTTAAAACAAACCTCAAGAACAGCCTTTTTCCATCTTCGTAACATTGCCAAAATCAGGAACATCCTGTCTCAAAACGATGCTGAAAAACTAGTCCATGCATTCGTAACTTCCCGGCTGGACTACTGTAATTCTTTACTATCAGGCTGCTCAAATAAGTCCCTCAAGACCCTCCAGCTGATCCAGAATGCTGCAGCACGTGTTCTGACAAGAACTAACAAAAGAGATCACATTTCTCCTGTATTAGCTTCTCTGCATTGGCTTCCTGTAAAATCCAGGATTGAATTTAAAATCCTTCTCCTGACCTACAAAGCACTAAATGGTCAAGCACCATCATACATAGAAGAGCTTTTAGTACCTTATTGTCCCACTAGAGCACTGCGCTCCCAGAACTCAGAGCTACTTGTGGTTCCTGGAGTCTCTAAAAGTAGAATCGGAGCCAGAGCCTTCAGCTACCAGGCTCCTCTCCTGTGGAACCAGCTCCCAACTTGGGTTCGGGGGGCTGACACCGTCGCCACATTTAAGAATAAACTGAAAACCATCATCTTTGATAAAGCTTATAGTTAGGGAGTGAGGAGTTGCAGCATAGTAGAGTAGAGTAGAGGGAGGCAGGAAGTACAAGCCGTTCCGGCAGGGGAGAGTACGAGCCCGGTCCAGGGCCCCTCTCTTTAGCCTGCCTCTCTTAGTTATACTATTATAACTCTAGACTGCTGTGGGAAGCTCCTTCCAAGGACACAATGAGCCGCTCCCTCTTCTCTCTTTTCACTTGTCTCCTTTTGTGTGCATCTTAGTCCCAGAAATGCCTGTTACTAACCTAGCTCTGGGGAGTTTTCTCCCCGGAGTCCTTTTGTTTCTTCTTCACCCAGAACATCGCCTTGGAATTGGGTGGCACCTACACCGGGGTCCTGGGTGCAGCTGACGCTATGGACTTACTACACCCTGCTACGCTCTGCGTTTCCCCGCAGTGTCCGACTGCGTCCTGCCGCGTCCAACCGCGTCCACCCAGGCTGCTGTGCCACACTACACCCCGTAACGCCCTGCTGTGCCCTACTATGACATGAACTACTATGACTACCATTGTGATCACTGCTTCACTATCTTTATTATGACTATTATTGCCACCATTCACCACTCCCCCAACTGGTGCCGTCAGACACCGCCAACCAAGAGTCTGGGTCTGTCCGAGGTTTCTTCCTAACAAAAAAAGGGAGTTTTTCCTTGCCACTGTCGCAATAGCTACTGCTAATGCTTGCTCTTGAGGCAACCACTGTAATAGTTGGGGCTTCGTAAAGTACAGAGTTTGGTCTAGACCTACTCTATCTGTAAAGTGTCTCGAGATATCTCTTGTTATGATTTGATACTATAAATAAAATTGAATTGAATTGAATTGAGGTAAGACATTCATTTAGGGGTTTCTGGTTTAAAAACATGAGGGCAACATTTCTGTGTGATACAGAAACATTTTTTTGGATACAGAACAATGTCATACAAAAAAAATGCATACAATTATTTATTGATTAAGACCCACAGAATGCATGTTTCTACATGTTGGTTTTATAATAATGTCACTAGGTTTTACTGTCAGATGGTCTAAATATGAATTCAGAGCTATGTAAACCCACAGGATACATTGAAAATAATGGTTAAAATAATGTAAAGAACAAGACATAGTCTGAGGTGGAAAACACAGTAATGATGAGGACTCACAGCAATGCATTAAAACTACATCTAGAAGACTGGCACAGACACAGTTTGATAAGGGCCAAGGCACATCACATATAAAACAGCAAAACCTTTCCCAGGACCTACCTACAGTATCTAAGATCCAACCCCTTTAATCTGGATGCTGCAACTACTACAGTAACTGTAATCAGCACAACAAATCCTTGCTACCAGTCCCAATGGAATTCATTGCTGTAAATAACAATGAGGTTTTTATTCGTGCTATACCTGCTTGAGGATACAAACTTGTAAGCTATTATAATGCTGTGAATTATGTCATATTGGGGGCAGCTGAGAGACAAGCACTTGTGGATTTATTAGGAGCTACACACAAGAGCTACATGTCCACTCAGAATACCATGTCCTGAATATGGAAAGTGGGAAATGCCCTGTTGTAAAATACTGTATACTGTAAGGTCTGCATTACTTTGTGTCTTTTTAAGATGATTAGCTGTCAATTACACTTTTGAGACATGCCACTATACAAACATGGGACAGTGCAAAACAAGCAAGTATATACTGTACCTACAATGGGGCTGGCAGTATAACAGTTCAACCTATATCACATTCTTATCACGTAGTGCTGTTTGAATGGCCACCACAGCTAACCCCCTACTGTCACTGTCTGTCTAACATATTTATTATTACCAAATGTTGTTTGCACTGCAAGGAGTGTCTGCATGAGTTATTTCACAGTACAGATGTTTGCCTCAGGAACTGTGATGTTGCAATCTACTTTATGCTGATGTGCATGGATGTACATAGATGTAGTTTGACTGTAGTAAGCATGTAGAGCAATATATAGTCCACTCACCAGGAGTTTACATGCTGAGCTTTTATAAAAATTGGATGTGGGGGACAAAAGTGTGACATAAAAAAAGAAAGGGTGCACTATATTGAATTTGTAATGTTAGTGGCGCACGATATATCGGCCGATATGGTCATTTTTTTAACACATCGGTATCGGTTCGATGTCAAATTATATATAATTATATAAATATAAATTTTTTCTTCCGAAAATCTGATGACACAGGTAAAGGTGCCCAATATCAGCCATTTCGGAAAATAAATCACAAAAGTAAAAAAAAAAAATGCGTTTTGGAAAATATAGTTCTTTATTTGATTATCATAAAGAATTGTTTTCTTTACAGAGATATCGACATCGGTAAATATCGGTATCTTCATGGTATATATTTGTAATGCATTATATTATGTCAGTGAAGTTTTGGACCACTAGTTTGGCTTATTTATTCAGGTTAACATAACTACCTAACCACAGTAATCAAATATTGTAGGCATGAAAAGCAGCGGTAGCCTTTAATTATTAATATGGGCAAGAACAAAAGTGGTCAGTTGCTCTTTATCTGCACAGCGAGGAGAACATTTTCAAAACCCCAAAATTGACACCATATGCAAATGCCTGCTCTTAGTGATCTCTCCCACTCAATTTGTTGATGTTCTTTTTCAGACCCTAAAGGAACAATTCAGATGGGCACATGCAGGCAGCTTTGTAATGTGTTGCCAAGTGTGTCAGACAGAACAACAAACATACAGCATATTACGATTCCACGACAGTTATTAAGTGTTTAACACAGCTTAGTTCCAATGCCTGTTTCTGTACTCACTGACTGCATATCAAACATCAAGAGAGAGAGTTGTAGAGACTGGAAGAGTAGAGTAGAGTAGAGTAGAGACAGATACAGAAAAATAACATCACATTTCAGGGAATAAAAGTAAAGCCAAAGATTGAGGCAGAGGAAAAAGGGGGGAGCCAATAAAAGTGAAAATGGATTAGAAAAGCTGAGGGGAGACGGATGAAAGAGAATGAATGAGACAGTGGAAGTGAGACTGAGAAAGAGTGAGAAAGAAAGCAAGAACAGTAAAGAAGAAATGCTGAGTACAATAAAATCGCAAACGGAAAGAAGATTGGACGGACAGCAGGCACAGACAAGTACAGTGGAAATTCACTTGGTATTGTGATAAGAAGAAATCAAATTCCCAATATTCAACAGATGCAAGAGCACATGCGCACACATACACACACCACGGATTTACAACCAAATGTGACCACAGAACAAGTAAAGCTCACCAAAGCAAGTAAAGATTAGCCAGAGCAGTGCAATACAGCTGGAGTTTTGAACTTAAACGGTAACACTTTGTAATAATGGTACATGAATTATCATGAACAGTCATAGCAGTGTATATCAATTCTGAAGAATTGTAGTGTTGTAACCATGATTAACTAAACACGACTTCTTCATTTCTTCGTCATGTTTGTTGCTCTTCAAATAAAGTGCTGACCTGGTCCATCTTTAACATTGATAAATCATAATGTATTAATCCATTTTAAAGATGAACCAGGTCAGTACTTTATTTGAAGGGCCACAAATATGAAGTTATGAGGAAGTAATGTTTAGTGAATCATGATTACAACACTACAATTCAGTTTCTTTAGCCTGTCACTTAGATTTACCTATGAAGAAGACATGAACATTATTAATAAATCAGAAAACGTGATGATTGAAATACCTTAATTGATGCATTCATTAACATATTGTTCCTGCATTAAGTCATGCTTGATTTCATAATTCATGTACCATTATTACAAAGTGTTACCATTTAAACTTAGTAGTCATTTAAACTAAGATATTGTTTTGCTCTGATCGTGTGTATTTGTAGTCCTCCATATAACAAGTAGTTTAGAATTAGTTTAGAATTTTGCATGTCTACAATTGCTAGTTGTCCCACTAAATACATTTTATTAACGTTAAACAAAGAAACCCTACAAGAAAAACAAATGCCCGCAAAATGTGTTCCTTTTCTTTTAACACTGTCACTACTCTTCTGTACTGTTGCTAACCAATAAAAACTAAATAATGTATTTTATTTATTTATTTGAACTAGCCTACTTCTTTCTGAATATATGAAGAGGGGGCTGTGGGAGTGTTGTGAAGATTAGCAGCGAAGGTGTGATATCATTAGAGATTGGAAATCTCTCAGCCCTGCACAGTAAACAACATGTATGACTTCTGCTGTGATAAATGAAGCCAGTGAAGCTTTCACAGGTTGAGACACAGGGGTTGAGTGTTAGACAATATTACACAAATAACACAAAATATAACAAATGTGTTATGCGTTTTTACTTATGTGCACAACTTCTCAGCAGCCTTCGGTATAATTGTCAAATATTTTACATCTTGTCAGGTGTTAATGTTGCTTACCCCAAAAGCAAACTTGTTGAATTTTTAAGTCACAACAGTTCTATTCAGAATTTGTTTAAAAGGGTAACGACAAAGGTGAGAGGGTGGGTGAGGGTGGATTCAAAACCACGGCATCACGGGACATGCGTTCTCATACTTGAGAGGCTGTAGTACAACACAGCTCACAGCCAACCATCTCCATTCTGTACTGAATGAATCATTTAACATTGAATGAAGCAAGGCAAGAATATAAAAGGGAATGTTCCTTGGATTTAAAAGTGTTGTATGTGTGTTAATGTGCATATTTTCTTGTGTGCACATGCACACCTGCTTTAGTGTGTGTGTGTGTGTGTGTGTGTGTGTGTGTGTGTGTGTGTGTGTGTGTGTACATTGTGAAACAAACGTGCCAATGCCATGCTTTCTGTGTTTTATAGTGCTGTGAATAGCAGCCTCCCCATGATTGGTTGTAGAGGAAATAATTCAGAGAGGCACTGCCAGCAAATCACTCACATACACATATACTGTGCATACATACATACGAGTTTGCATTATACACACATAAATACGCACATTCACCCACGCTGTCATGTGCCTTTAAACAAAGAATGTGGTTCAGACATGTGCTCACAAAGGAGCACTCCGAGATGCATGCAAGTGAAAGCAATATGCACACTGCTTAATGGATGAACATGTTCACGTTAAATCAATCGGTGCCAAATTTCGGTACCTGAGCGTGCGTGAGCTTCTCTATTCTTTCTGCATGTTTCACAGAGAGCGGGGCTCAGCTCTGACACACACACACAGACACACACGCAGGAGGTGTGGTTTTACGTTGCCTCTCCAGTTTGTTCAAGTCACAGTGAGACACGGCAATGCCAGTAAAGCGGACACAAGTGTGGTTACAGTTTTCAAAACTTCACGCATATACTATGTATATACTATAATGGCAAGATCGTCGTGCAGTTAACGTTACACTTCCGAGACAGACAGGTACCACAGTGTTCTCTATGCCCTGGTGACTGACTGACAGGCACAAGACAAAAGCGTTCATATGCCCTGGTGACAGACTGATAGGCTGAGGTTGTAGGGCAAGGCAACTTTATTTCTATAGCACCTTTCAGGACCAAGGCAATTTAAAGTGCTTTACATAAAACATTAAAGAGCAATTAAAAACGGTCATGAAAATAAACAGGCTAAAATAGAATAAGATACAAATACAAGAATAAAAGTTACATTGTAAGAAATGAATACTTTTTTGATTAATAGGTTGTAGGCACGTGTTTGGGAGGAGAGAGGGACGCCGCAGTTATTAGGTCTGAAGAGGTCTGTTATAGAGCAGAGAAGCCATTTGAGTTTGTGGCCAAACCTTTCACAGTGCTCATTTTTCATTTTGTGACTTTCGATTGAATAAATGACTATTTTTCCAGTCATATTTCATCATTTAAGTTTTCTTTAAAATAGTGTTAAAATATTGTCTCGTTCTCGTGAACCCAATCTCGTGTCTCATCTCGTGAGCGGAGCGTCTCGTCACACCCCTAATGTGCATACAATTCATGCCATTGCAATGTACACACAAACACGCATAAAACGGACAGTCATGCTAGTCCTTACTCTTTTCCAAGAAAATTCTACTTTCCTTTGACGTTTCTATTATCATTAGCATGATTACATAGACCTTATACACACTGAGCATTCTTCCAGAATGAGACTCACTGCATACAAACGGTATTCTTCTACTGAGTTTCACTGTTTGTTCAACATATTTGTATTTTGCTCGTCTCTAAATCATGATTGCCAAATAGTGTAATTACGTCCTCAGTTTGAGGCAGTAGGATTAGGAAGAGCTGTGCGTAGTGGGAAATGTCCTTAATGTGGTTTTGAAATAATCTTAAATACAGATCACCATAGATGTATGTCTCATATAGTATGGAACCATAGTATATTTTAAGCAGCTGCAAAACTCACCAAGTCTGGAACATATGGGAGGCATTTCTTGATTCATTCTGGGTTTTATCAGTTACATTATCCAGAAACCTCAGGAAACCCGTGTCCTAAAAGAGGCCTCTAGTGCTCTGGTGGCTACTGTTGTATGTTGTAAGAAGAGAAAACTTCCAGCCACTGCATGGCCTCTATAACCAGCTAGCTTTTCTGTCCTCAAACAAAACATTGACCAAACAATTTGAAAATGTCTTCATTTAAAACACAATCTTAGCCAAAGAGACAAACAGAGAGAGAGTGTGAGTGTGTGTGTGTGTGTGTGTGTGTGTGTAATCTTTATGCATGCTCCTGCTCACAGAAGCCGTTTAAGTCAATCTCCACAAAAAGCGAGCTGACACTGTTTCTGGTGAACACCAAAGATTCTTATCTTCAGATTACATTAAGCGTGTGTGACTCTGCGTGTGGCGACCGGATAAACACAAATGCACAATACAATCATCCGGGAACAAGGGCCTGTGTTGTCCAAGTCCTTCCCAGGCCATCTGGTCTGTTCTACCTGCATCACTGACTGCTGCAGTGAGATGAAGCACCTTCGGCAGGACAAGGCTGTCTCTCCTCACCTACATCTGCAGTCAATGTCAGACAAGCAATCATACTTCTCACAGCTTCCTGTCAGTCCATCTCACCCTCAGAAACACACACACATCCCCTATTTCTATCTGTCTCTGTGGCCTGGTTAAGGGTTCTGCCTCAGTGACCAGGTACAGACGTCAGAGACAGAGTCTCTTTCCTTCCCAAGAGGATGCACAGCAGTCAAATATCACACAAACCACAAACAAGAGACAGTTTGCACCTTTGTGAATCATATTCACACACACGCGCACACACACAAACAAAACGCCAGTGTTTATGCACACAGAAACCTGAGGTGCTAAATCTTCCCATTCAAAGATAGCATGGGCCAGCACATCTGTCAACACTCATAGATACATAACTCAAAAGATGTGTAGCATTTAATACACACTGCCTAGCCACCATCCTTCTGAAGCGGTGCATAACTGCAGATTAAAATAAACAAAAGTTGATAGTTCAGAAGAGGAAGCAGTGTGTCGACAGCTGTGAAACTCGTAGACAAAACCAGGCAGAACAGCCATTCACACACACTGAGATGTTTAGAAATTATTCTCCATGGAAAAGACCAGAATAGCACCAAAGTGAAAGAAAAACCAGGCTATGCCAGGACAAATCTCCCTCTGTCTTTCTCACCCTTATTTCCTCACCCCACAAATAATGGAAACCTCTCATTCTGTCAGCCAAGGGGGTAAGCAAGCATCCGGAAAGCGTATCTCCTATGGGGAGATTGTAGGTTAACAAGCCATCATAACAAGCCTTCTGTTAGCATTCCATTGACTGCCATTCATTTTGGCGTCACTTTGACAGTGAATAACTTTACATCTAAAGCGTTGAAAGACTCTCTTTGTCTATTGTTTATTTCTAAAGAAACACAACAATGTATAAAAGGCTCCATCACCTTGTACCTCACGTTATGGCTCCGTAGCAGGCGTTTTTGTAAAAATAGGCTAACGATTGTGTCATAACCACGCGACTTTCTGTCGCACAGTAGAGAAATTGCCGTATAGTACAGGAGAAGCTCACAGGCAGTTTTGACTTACATTAGCTGTTTAAGTTTAATTACTAATGTTAACTAGCATTTTAGTTAGCAATAATTAGCCTGTGCCTATGTTATCTCCTTACATATACCTACGCTATCCGTCTCTGCAACA
This sequence comes from Sander lucioperca, assembly GCF_008315115.2. Lineage (NCBI taxonomy): Eukaryota > Metazoa > Chordata > Actinopteri > Perciformes > Percidae > Sander > Sander lucioperca. The sequence goes on from NC_050174.1 coordinate 10,769,204, forward strand.
TTCGGAATGATTGAGATTTCTATATTTATTAATAATTTAACAAAATTCTTGGCTAGACTTTATTTAGTAAAAACGCTTCCAAAATGGTAAAAACTCAGAAATTACTTATTTACATATGAAGTAGGGTTGGGCCAGTGGCTGACCACTGAGTCCAACACAGTGATTTTAAAGGCATTTGAAATGTGTGAACAACTATGAATGATATTGATCTGTAAACTCAGAACAAGCATTAAACTCATAAGTACAGCCAGGACAGATCTAATGTACTCTCTCTCCATGATTGCTATCGGAATAGTGTGTGACTGTGTGTGTGTGTGTGTGTGTGTGTGTGTGTGTGTGTGTGTGTGTGAGACTGTGTGTGTGTGTGTGTGTGTGTGTGTGAGTGAGTGAGTGAGTGAGTGAGTGAAAGTGAGTGAGAGTGAGTGAGAGTGAGTGAGAGAGAGAGAGAGAGAGAGAGAGAGAGAGAGAGAGAGAGAGAGAGAGAGAGAGAGAGAGAGAGAGAGAGAGAGAGAGAGAGAGAGGTGTGCCAATGTACAATACATGATTTGAACCAGGCTCATTTCCTAGCGTCATTCCCTCGCCTGTGATGCATGGTGAGCCAGAGGATGCACTCTGACACACTGCATGGCTAAAAACCAGAGGACTTAATCTGGGTGCATAAATCACAGTGACTTTCTGAGTGTAACTAATCAGGAATACACCCAACCATGCATACTTCCACACTCACTCTCGCTCTACCACACACATGCAGAATCCATAAGAACTGCCCTCATAAAGCAGAGACCCATTGCCATGCAGCACACGAAGCAATGAGGGCCAAGAGGCAAGCAGACTCCCCCCTTCCTTCTGCATGCTGATCATTAGAAAGAGAGAGAGCAAGAGAGAGATGGACGAGGCAGTGGTGCCAGCTCCTCAGAAGCTCAATCACATTTAATGCCTGGTCAGTGCAAGATGAAAACGTCTGCCGGTCACTGCTGTTAATATCGCAGAAATAAAGGCAACACTGTGATAGCATGGCACAGGTTTTCAGTATAGACAGCTATAAATGGTGGATGAAGAGAGCACAAAGTCCACCTTCTCTCCCTTTCTTGCCCCTGGTTTCTCTGTCTTTTACTTTTTGACTTCTGTCTTTTTTCCCTTTGGTATCTCTCTCTCTCTCTCTCTCTCTCTCAATCTTTAGCAGCAACAAAGAGATTAAAGAGGGATTACTTTTGACATGTCAATGTGATGTGCCTGCCAGGTTTTTTTCTTCCTAAGTCAATATGATGCGCACACACAGACAGGTCAGCGTTGTCTTAAGGGGTATAAATTCTCTTCTTGCAAAAATTCTGACGTGCGGATACTAGCGTGGCTTCTTTTTCCTTGAAACAATACCACCATGATAGCAAATCATAAAACTCATCCTGTACTTGTTTCCACTGTATCCTTACACTGGTTTATCTGCTTTTTCCAAGGTCTGCTGAAGAAGTGAGGATAATGAGGGATGAGATGAAAGAGGCAGAATGAGAAAAGAGAAGTATTGCTTTTGGGGTGATAACCCTTTGTTGTGATTCAAAGTACTTGGCTAGCCGGGAAATGAACTATTGATTAGAAATAAGGTGGGGGGGGGGGGACAGAGAGAGAGAGAGAGTGAGCGAGCGAGCGAGAGAGAGAGCGAGAGAGAGAGAGAGCGAGAGAGAGAGAGAGCGAGAGAGCGAGAGATAGAGAGAGAAAGAAAGAGAGAGAGGGGAAAAAAAGACAATGACTGAAATCACACCAATCAACCAACCGCCCACCCTGATCCTTGCCCTCTAACACACAAACACTTACATGCACATACGCTTGTTTATGCAGGGGGCAAAGCTACCCATAACACACTGCTTACATGAAGTTGTAACTAAGCAGGAATAAATTCAGCCAACCAATAAACTACACCCTGCTTTCACTGTATATTCACCTAATTGGAAACCACTCACTGGCCTGGTTTGCACAGGGTCAAGGAGGAATAGCTGGGTTTTCTCATTATCCATGTCACTAAATTTGCTGCTCAAACATATCTAGGATTTGTATGGATTATGTTGCGTCACTTGAGGTGATTTGAGAGTTGTAATTCTGTAAATCCCATGTCTGTACAGCCTAATGTTACCAACTGCTTGTTCCTATACAGTACACTTCAATATATCTATCCATCTTTATGTGTACCTTTCTCTTTGTATATAAGTAGACATATAAACACAAACACTGAATACTATCAAAGAGCTTTATCTATTTACGGTTGTTGTTGTTGTTGTTGTTGTTGTTGTTGTTGAGCACAATTGGCACAATTAATTGCTTACAATTATGCTGCTGCAGACTTACAGCTGAGCCTAATATAAACATATAAAAAGTATTCTTATTCCTAGCTTAGTTTGTAATAAATGTATCTGTGCTAGCCAGGATCACCAGTCAGGTAGTCTATATCCTTGAGGTTCCACTTCCAGGATTGCCCCGTTGGAAAATCCGCTGGATTTACCTCATTTAGGCCGGATATCTGTTGCCTTGGGCTTTCTTTCTGTTGGCAATTTAAACTCTGGTCGATTTATGAGGACTATGGTTAACCTTTTCTCAGATCTCTGCAGGGTAAATCCAGACAGCTAGCTAGATTATCTGTCCAATCTGAGTTTTCTGTTGCACGACTAAAACAACTTTTAAAACGTACACGTTCCACCAAAACAAGTTCTTTCCGAGCCTATTTTGCAGCGGCACCGCGGCCTTTCTCTGGTGCTTAGCACCACCCAAGACAATTGTGATTGGTTTAAAGAAATGCCAATAAACCAGAGCTCATTTTCCTCCCATCCCCAAATGTTATGTGGAGTAGCCAGACTCTCCTCCAGCATGCTGTGGAGGAGGGTCTGGCAAAGTGAGACTACCAGTCAGGAGACTTTTAGAAATGTTCACAGACTGCTACACTATAAGTGATCCATTTACCCAGCATTTCAAAAACCTAGCTTTAAAGGTGCAGTAGGTAAGACTTATAAAACGAATTTTCTGTCATATTTGCTGAAAATGACCCTATGTTCCAGTAGAACTACCTGAAACAGGTAATTTTAAAACAAATCTGGCTCCTCTGGCACCAACTACAGCCTGTAGTGCAATTAGCAAAAATCCACAGCTCGCTGTTCAGACACACCAATCAGGGCCAATCAGCAGAAAGGGGGAGGGACTGACAAGTTGTTGATGTTCAAATGTTTTGGCTAAGTCCTGGATCTTCACAATCCTACCTACAGCACACGATACACATTATTGGTCAACGTCATGGAGTCTATACAGTACCAGGAAGCTAGAGCCAGTAAGACCATGTCTGAAAACTACAATATAGTCCCATTTACAAAAGAGACTACAATATAGTCCCTAGATATAAAGAATAGAGACAGTACACAAACAGAGAACCTTAACCCAGTTCCAGTAGCTGACAAGAACCTCAGTGCAGGTAGCCTACATACTTAGCTGAAGATCCCTGTCTTAGTCTTGGTAAGCCTACAACCAAGGGGTTTTAGTCACATTGCACACTCTTATCTAAATAAACTAACAGTCAGTAAGCTGACACATTTTCAGTGTCTTGCTGTGAGACACTTGTAGAACATGTGGCTGCTGCTGTAACCAAACTATCCATTCACAGAGTGATCTAACCAGTGGATTACACTGCCACCCCTGTAGGGCCAGCTCCACAGCCTACAACCCTGTATGTTGGAAGAGGCTTCTGCACACATGTGACTTTACCAATGTCCCATCAGCCTTCCTACTGTACTGCACTAAAGATTATCTTTAAACAAAACTCCATGACAACTGGAAAGCCAGTTAAACTACTAGTAAGCAACAAGCATCATCTGAGATGTTTGGTTTCCCAAACAAGACGTTTCAACCTGCATTTTCCATGGTATGCAAATTACTAGGGCTGAACGATTTTTGAAAATAATCTAATTGCGATTTTTTTCCCAAATATTGCGATTCGATATTCGATTATTTTTTTAAGCTCTTTGTCTTCTGTATTATTCAACAAAGACAAACAATAAATCATTTTGAAGTATGAACAACACACAATTACACACTAGACAGTTAAATAAGTAAAAATATAGTGTGTTTGTGTATATATATACACACACACACACACACACACACACACACCAATGTATTTTTTACAGTGCACAGAGAGGAGCTGCCTCCAGCCCCTCCCCCTCGTGAAGTTGCGTGCTGCCGTGTGCACTTGTTCAGAGAGGCTATCGTTACGTTAGCTAGTTGCTGGTGTTCTTGCAGTGGGATTAACTGTACTAATAAAACTGTTGAAACACCGCGGCCACGCTGCTGTGAAAGCTCCCCGAACGTCATTTATCAGTCTGGTTGTTACCCCTCTCAGTGGCAGCTTCTCCACTCATATCTTTATAATGGAGCTAGCTAATTGCTAACCGGAGCTAACCGCTAATCAGAGCTAAAAGTTGCCAAACAAGCCTTGAGTTCTGTGTGCCTGTATCCATTAACTGCATGTATAGACTCAAGCCCGAATAAAACCCTTCATTTTATTAAAATGGCTGTAAAAGTTTTAAATTACAACTCAGAGTTGTTTGAATGACAGAAATCTGCTCAAGGTACGGTGTAGCGTTAGCGTGCTAAGTTGATGCTTTCTCTGCGGAGTGCACACTGATTTGCTCTCGCGAGTCATGTGACCAAATCGCAGCCTTTGCGATTAGGAAATCGCATTTTAACATATATATTATTATATATAATATTATTATTATTAATATTATCGCAAATGCAATTAATCGTTCAGCCCTACAAATTACATAATACACTATGCACTTGACCTGTGTAAATCTTAATCATTTGGCCATGCTACTGTTGTAAATGTGATATGAAGTATCAGCTTGGTCTACTTGGTCTTGGTTCTCTAGAGAAGACCTCGTACTGATCCAGCTCTTGGCAATTGTGTTGAGGTAGCCACTAAATTGGCCTGCTCTGTAAACCAGCTGGCCAGGGCCTAAATGGATCAAACAGGCCAGTCCTTTCCGCCCTGGCAGCATAATGCAGTGGTTTAGATTGGAGGCTTAAAATGTGTAACATGTGTGTTTGAATGTGGATGTATGCGTCTGATAAAATATGGATGTGATCTTGGCCATGTGCATAATGTGGTCAAAAAACAGTTCAACATGGACAGGTGCTTATCTTTCCGCTGGTGTGTGTGTGTGTGTGTGTGTGTGTGTGTGTGTGTGTGTGTGTGTGTGTTACATTCACTCATGCACCAACACACTGCTCTCTCTGGTCTATCGCCCATTGGAGGCCACCAAGCTGTGCAACGATTATGTGTGCCCACCACCTCCCGTCCTCATCTCATCCTGCAGGACACACTCTCCAGCGTCATCTCTCTATCCTCTCTCTCACTAACCACCTATATCGGGAGGCGCTGCTACAACGAAAGAATACGCTCCCTGATGTCGAAATCACACTCAACACAACAGTGCCACACTTAGCCAGTGGTGGTGGAAGGCGGAAAAGACGTTAGGGCATAAAACGTTTTTTTTTTGTTTTTTTTTCTGGCACTGCAGTAGCTCACGATGGAAGGTAATGCCATTGTGCTTCAGAAAAACCTATACGTTGAAAATGTGCTGCCATCCTGGGTAATCACTCTGCCATGCAGGGCAACATCACGCCATCCTAAACCACCTGTTTTTCGCGCATCCTGTGCGCACACAGCCAGGCTATTATATATTAAATGCAACGTTGCACGCCCGTCTTTATTGATCAATCTATATTGCCATTAATGGTATTAATCACATGGAATTAACGACTTTAAAGCAATTCTGAGATACTAGTTTACATATCCAATTGATGCTCAATACACCCAACTCAAATGCAAACTTCATTTGAACGATGTCCATGATGGCGCAAAACAGACCGTTATTTCACCAGTAATATAAAGAAGTGGATGTGCCAAAAATCCAGCTTGAACCCAATTTCAAGTATGGTATCAACATTGTAAAGGCAATAATCTAAATGAATAGAAAAAGCCCGCTAAATACCACAGGGCTCAAATACATCGCCAGCAATGCTGATTTAAACAGCGCATCGCATATCAAGGATGAATCCTTCAACCCGTTTCCTGAGAGACGCACAGAGAGCCTTATTGTGGCCGCGAATTAGAGGAGAACAAGCGCAGTAACTCACCGATGTGGATGATTGAATCCGAGAGCGCCGACTTCCACTCCTGGCTCCAAAAAACGGCAACGAGTAACAGAGCCGAGATAACTTTCATGTTGTCCAGAATTATTTCCTCCCAAAACAAGAGAAAACCACAGCTCTCTGAGTGAGAGGGAACAGAGTTAAAATCCCGAGAACCGAAGCTTCTTTTTTTAGTCCATCTGTACGGTTTTCAAGGAAATTCCCTGTAATCTCTTCCTTGATATTATTCTCTTGGCGTTAGAGTGTGATGCTTGTCTGTAGAGGAAAATAAGTCGAGATTCCCGGGTAGTCACAGACTGGCACCCTGTTGAAATTCCTCGCAACATTAAATCATATTCTGGGCGAGCGGAGAGACGCTGAGCCGCAGAGAAAACGAACCGCATCCAAACGACGCCGCGTTAAAGCGAACTGAGGGGCTGGAGGATGTGGCCGCTCACTTAAAGGAAAGAAAAGCTGTAACCATTCGATAACGTGAGAGAAAACCTAGTTATCTTGAAAAGCAGGTCCTGTTTATAATGACCCGTGATTCCCAGCCGTTTAGTCCTAGCAACGCAGTTTCCCCCCCTGCACCAATCACCAAACCACCAGCAGCAGCAGCAGCAGCCTCAACGGACCAAGCCAACGGCCAAAACTTCCATTTTGCCCAGGGGCTTTTTATTTTTCCTTCACTTGGCACCTGTTTTAATATCACCAACGCCAGGACACACAGATGAACCCAGAGAGTTTTGTTGGGTGGGAAAGAGATAGCATATGATGAAAAGCCTTGTCACATGGCATTACCACGGAGAGGTACCATATTCCGAAATTGTCTCTAGTTTCCTGTAGAGATGAGAGAGAGACCGGGATGGAGAGGGCTCTTACACATACAATGAAAGAGAGCTCCGAAGTCACTCCTCTGTTCTGCGTCAGGAAGGGGAAAATGCGCTACGCTGTCAGGAGAAAAATTTACCGAGAATGCGCGTAACGACACTCCGCGGTCCGCACTCCGTATGCGGTTACTCGCGTCAGCCCCAGCACGCACGGTAGCTGGTGAAGAGGAGGTATGCCGCGTCCGTGTGGGAGGGAGGGAAAGAGAGGGAGAGAGAGAGGAAGGGAGGGAAGGAGGAGAGCCAGACACATGAAGAGAGGAGTAATCTGCCAACCTTAGCTCTGCCATGGGCACCTCAAGCGGCCATCGATCCGATATCTACCTCTCAGTTCAACAAGAGTTAGTGGTGGGTTTATCACTCGTAATATTTAGGGTTATCTGGGTCATCAATTGAGCACTAATTTAGATTTTGTACATTAGCAACTTAAGTCCACCAAGACAACTGCTGTTGTGTGGTTTGGGGAGAGTCATGGAATGTATCAGTATCACTCTGATTAATTCTATTGTTCAATTCACTCACAGAAAATATTGGGACAGGATGCTTTCATCTTTCGTACCTTTCCCTGTATCTGTTCATCATATGCCCATTCCGCTCTCCCTCCTTTACACATTTATTTTCTTTCCCTGCAACTATCCTCCCATCCTTCTGTCCATCTATTCTATCTACACCACCCACTATCATCAATCTATCCATCCCTGCCTCCCTGAAGGACTGCAGTCCCCATGGTTCCTCTTAATCTGCCCTGGATTTTGGATTAGGGATTAGGATTGTTGGGAGCCTCAGGATACCATTGGATTGACTGTTTTGTACGCATTCAAGGAATGAGAGATTAAACTGACAGTGATACTGATGCTGTGAAAGATGCTCTCACTCCTATTTGACACTATTGATTTATTATTAAATGTTTATATAACCACTCACGTTGAAAGGGAACATCACTTGTTCGGCAAGTGATCTGAAAATACAGAGATAAGAAGAAGCAATGGGAATGTAAACAACAAAAATTGTAAGATAAAATACTCCAATATCCAGTGTTTGTGCTTTCATCATAATGAAATACAAAACGTGTTCAGCATATCAGTGATATTGTAGAAATTATTGACTGAGAGAAAGTATGCTATCTATTTTTCACTTTATACAGATTGAAGAGTTTTTGGTTCTTGGATCTATTTAAAAGAAACAAATAAGTGAAATGTTTGTCTTTGTGGTCACCCTGATTTGATTCACACCATAACCCATTCAGAGCAGGACCTGTCTAGACCTTTTATTAATATAGATGAGTTCTACACCTTTCATTCACAATATGCGCTCATACTACTTGATTTATGCCACACTAAGGCATCCATACAGGAAATACATATACATCATTGTGCAATCACAAATTCACTTCTGGCAGGACTATAACTTAGGAAACAAAACATTTAGGAGGTTTGCATAATTTCATGTCTAATTCATTGGATTTAACCTTTTATTAAATGTATCAGAGTTTGTGTGATGAAATAATCAGGAAAAGTCAAAAAAAATAAAAAAAAAAATTAAAAAAAAAAGATTAAAAGGATTCTTCAGTTCATTGTGAAGCCTCCAGTTAGTAAGACCTTGGACTTAAAGGTGCCCTGCCACACAAAAACGTTTTTACTTGCATTTTTTTATATAATATGTATGTATGTATAATATATATACATAATATGTTAGGTCCATATGTGTTTGTGTTATGTTGTGAATGTGAAAATGAACTGCTACCTCCTCTGTCAGCTCTAGCCACTAAAAGGAAATAAGCAGAGAAATCAGGCCAATTACAAAAGCTGGTCAATCTGACGTGGTGTTGCCTGAGCTCACTACTATTCATGAGCTTGCCCAGTTGCGCTGGGTAAAGGATGCTGATAGCCAGGCTCTAATTGGCTAGCTGTTAGCCAATCAGAGTCAAGCAGCTTAGCTCATTGAATATTAATGAGAACTCCCCCGCCCCCTCCTCCCCAGACTCGAAGTTCACATTGGTTACCAGGCTGAGACCGGAGCATCCACAACAATGTTGCTAGACGCTTGTCTCACATAGCCAGACATTACTTCACAGCACAGCGGAGTAGCTAACGTTGGATGCTGGCTATATTGACAGTCATAAAAGCCCATGCTCATGCGGAGCTCTGTACCCAACTGACAGACACACTTTCTCGGCTTAGAATTACAGTAGGAACCGCTAAAAACACAACCTTGCCGTCCTCTCCACCCGACGGACAGACACTTCCTCGGCTTAGAATTACAATAGGAACCGCTAAAAATACGACAACCTTGCCGTCCTTTTTCACCTGACTGAAATACACACTTTTGTCTTAGAATTACGGCAACAATCGCTAAACACACGGCAAACTCTCGGTCCTCTCTTCCCGATTTCGTCCTCCGGTAACGTTAGCTAATGTTAGCAGTTATGGGGAGTTAGCATGGTGGCGTTAGCCAGGACCAGTCGGGATCACTTTACTGGCTGTGTCTCAATTATTTTTGCGAGTAACCAACTCAAGTACTATATAATTCAATGTGAGTACATGAATGCTGGAATTACATAAAATGCCCGTCCCTAGTAGCTGTGCTAAATTAGCCTGAAGCTAATGCTTACCTGTTCAGGAGGAAATTAGCTAACTCAGCGTCCTTTTGTGCTCCAAGCTGTCTCCATCTTTCAAATACATCTCCAATATTTACCCGGGGTTTGTTACGTCTCTGGTCACGCAACTGATAGAAACATGCCGGGGTTTTTGGTCGGGTAAAATCTATCTCCGTTGAGCTCGTTCATTTGTTTGCTGCTTCCATGGCTGTACTACAGCTGTAGCACGCTAGGTTTAAGTTTTTTTCAGGTATAAAAAAAAACAAATTCCGTCACGGAACGGAAATTTCAAAATGAGAAAATACTGGCATTAGCATTGTTGTCAGAAAAGGTAGTATTTCAACTTAGCATGTTTCATTAATATCTGATGACGCATTAGGGTACATTTTGCATTCAATACAGTAAATATATCACATATTGCACCTTTAATGCTTAAATGACTAACATATTGGAAAATGTTTGGACTGCTGCTGAGCAAAGAGACTGAGAAAGTGTAACCTTGAAAAGCCTCCCTGCACAACACAGATACACATGTATTTCTGGAAATCACCTATTTGAAAGAGGGACATCTTGCACCAAATGGGCAGTGGACACTCAGACCTCCATATCTATCCTGTGTGTTGGATGAAGATTGATCCTTCACTGTAATCCCTCTATCAGTGGTGTGCTGGGAGCTGAGGACGGTGTGGATACTGATGAGTAGGAGTGTATGCTGTGACCCCGAAATAAACACATTCACACATGTATCTGGCACTGGTAAATAGAATAAATAATGTACATATGGGAGTGTTATTGCTTTCAGGTTACAACCTCTAATCTCCCAAAATGTAATTTTAGGAAATGATCAAATTTAACTTTTTATGGCCCCAAAAAAATACTGACAATGGGAAAAAAATATTTAGTGATTTTTACATTATAGCAACAGTATCGTACTGTATATGCTAATACCATTGATTATTTACACTTCCGGTTACCTTCTTCCAGACTGCCATTTTACTTTCACACAAATAATCTTTTGAGAATAAGATCTCACCATAGCACTAATCCTTAAAAACTCTGTACCCAAAACCATTTGGGTAATACAAGTTTCACACTTTGTTAATGCCTTAATGTTTTACTTTTGCTTTACCTTTTTCACTGTCTAGTGTAGTCTCTTCCCTGGGGATCCATTGTCACCACCAGCAGTGAGTTTTTCTTAGCACTTGCTGTTAAAACTGTAAACAAAATTAAAAAGGCAAAATTGCCTTTGTAAAAAGTAGGGCCATGGACAAAAGGAAATTGGGCTACTCTAAGTCACACAAACACACAGTAAGTGCATATAGCACATACCCACAATCAAAGGATAAAGTGTCCATAGGTCCAGTTATGTCCGTAATGCAACATTACCCACTAGGCTTTGTGTCGATAATGTGACATTCCTTGTTGATTAAAACTATACTGTTAATTGAAAGATATGTGTAATAAAGTAAAAGCTCCTGTGACTTTAGAAAGACAAAAGGAAGATGACAATGACAGAGGTGAAGATAAGAATACGTGTGATAAGTTTACAGAAGTAATGAATAAACAGAACATAAAGCTTGTGTCACCTGAAATGGATGGATTTCTGAGTTTACTATACTTGCACATTGTAGAATTGCTACTTTTGACAAAGTGTTAAAAATAAGATCACATAATAGGATCACATGAACCTGGGATCTGCAAGAAATAAGTCATTCACTACTAATAGCAACCATTTTCCCAAGTGGATGAAACACAGAAAAGTGCCGTAGATTATCTTAGTTTTATTACGTATCAGTTATGTTTACTAGCCACTTCAATATAAAGCTCCCCATTCCCCATGTAAAATGAATCTCCACTTTGTAAGAATGAAACTGTTGGACGATAGCATGTATGTTAAATGGTCTAATAGGTCAGTCCAGACATGTGGAAAACTGTTAAAAAAAAAAAAAAAAAAAAAAAGGGTAGACTGAACATAATTCATTGTTGGCAGGACACCGTTTTCTTGTTTGTATCAGGCCTTTTTGCTATGAAATACATTTATCGTCAAACACATTGCAAAAAGCAATTCTCCAATTTATGCATAGGATTTTTCTTTTTAGTAAATGACAGATAAGTGCCTGGATTCTTTTTTCAAAGAGAAAAATATTTGTTGACACAAATATTGACCCAAATTCACACAAATACCAAATGAGTTTTCATATGCCATCGAAGTAGTACGTTACACTAAGTTAGGAAGAGTTTTAGGATGCTACAAACTTGTAAGTCCAGCATAAGTACATTATCACTAACCTAACTTTAACTAACCAATTGTACAGTATGTTGTCAAAACTATGTCTTATTACAAAGAAAAAATAAAGTTGTAAAAATATAAACTTAAAGTGCTCATATTATGCTTTTTGGGAAGGGAAAACCCTTTCCTTTATTGTGTATGAAATGTCTTTTTTGTGCATGTTATAGGTTTAAAAAGTGAAAAAGCCCAAAGTCCACCCCAAAGGGACTTACCATCTCCAGACCTGCCAACCTTGAAAAACATTTTTGAGTAGCAACTTACTGATTTATTGTTGAAGTTCTGTTTCATGAACACAGCGGCACGCACGCGGAAAAAAAGTGCCATTACCGCTGTCTTTGATGTCATTTTGGCTTGTTGGGCATCAGTAGAGTGTATCGTTTAGTTCACATGCTTACCAGGTTACTTAACCTTACCCTCCATAATGTTCTTACAGTAGCCTATAGTCTTATAATAGTCTCCAAAATACTGTAACACATTTATAGTATGTCCCAAAATACTAGGCCTAAAGTAGCCTATTTCTATAAGATTACTATAATATTGTTCCAAAATTGGCCTACTATACGATTCCTACAATTCTTTTTCGTGATGGTTTGTACAGCCTACGCTACAATGAAAAAGTCACATTTAGCAAACGAACACGAACAATATACAGGGTACCCCCAGGATCCTCCAACTTAAATTCAAGGCTTTTTAAGACCTTTTTAATACCATTTCAAATGAAATTCAATGCCAACTTCGTACCCATTCCGACAGAAGTATGAGGGCAAAATGTCAAATCTGTATACATTTTAAACCCTAGAAAATAATTATGTACAAGTAGGCTACTTCAATTAAATAAAACATTTTATTTAAATTATCAGTCATATTTAATACACTGTATTGGATCATAATATAATCCAATAAAATAAGATATATTACACTGCATAATAGGCACTTTTACTTTTGGTACTTAAGTATATTTTGATAATACTTTTGTACTATTACTTAAAGAAGATGTTGAATGCAGGACCTGTAACTGTCAAGTAATTTGTAACTTTACAACACTGTTTGTATAAGCAGTGTTGGGGAAGTTACTTTTAAAAAGTAGCGTTTGCTCGTTACTTCTTAAAAAAGTAATCCGTTGCTTTACTTAGTTACCCCCTATGGAAAGTAACTTTTTACTTTACTCGTTACTTTTACCATCCATCCATCATCCATCCATCTTCGTCTGCTTATCCGGTATCGGGTTGCGGGGGTAGCAGCTCCAGCAGGGGACCCCAAACTTCCCTTTCCCGAGCCACATTAACCAGCTCCGACTGGGGGATCCCGAGGCGTTCCCATGCCAGGTTGGAGATATAATCCCTCCACCTAGTCCTGGGTCTTCCCCGAGGCCTCCTCCGGACGTGCCTGGAACACCTCCCTAGGGAGGCGCCCAGGTGGAATCCTTACCAGATGCCCGAACCACCTCAACTGGCTCCTTTTGACGCGAAGGAGCAGCGGCTCTACTCCGAGCTCCTCACGGATGACTGAGCTTCTCACCCTATCTCTAAGGGAGACGCCAGCCACCCTCCTGAGGAAACCCATTTTGGCCGCTTGTACCCTGGATCTTGTTCTTTCGGTCATGACCCAGCCTTCATGACCATAGGTGAGGGTAGGAACGAAAACTGACCGGTAGATTGAGAGCTTTGCCTTCTGGCTCAGCTCTCTTTTCGTCGCAACGGTGAGATAAATTGAATGTAATACCGCACCCGCTGCGCCGATTCTCCGACCAATCTCCCGCTCCATTGTCCCCTCACTCGCGAACAAGACCCCAAGGTACTTGAACTCCTTCACTTGGGGTAAGGACTCATTCCCTACCTGGAGAAGGCACTCCATCGGTTTCCTGCTGAGAACCATGGCCTCCAATTTAGAGGTGCTGATCCTCATCCCAGCCGCTTCACACTCGGCTGCGAACCGATCCAGTGAGTGTTGAAGGTCACAGGCCGATGATGCCATCAGGACCACATCATCCGCAAAAAGCAGCGATGAGATCCCCAGCTCACCAAACTGCAACCCCTCTCCACCCCGACTACGCCTCGATATCCTGTCCATAAATACTACAAACAGGATTGGTGACAAAGCGCAGCCCTGGCAGAGGCCAACCCTCACCTGAAACGAGTCCGACTTGCTGCCGAGAACCCGGACACAGCTCTCGCTTTGGTCGTACAGAGATTGGATGGCCCTGAGAAGGGACCTCCTCACCCCATACTCCCGCAGCACCTCCCATAGTATCTCCCGGGGGACCCGGTCATACGCCTTCTCCAGATCCACAAAGCACATGTAGACCGGTTGATACTCCCAGGCTCCCTCCAGGATCCTTGCAAGAGTAAAGATCTGGTCCGTTGTTCCACGACCAGGACGGAATCTGCATTGTTCCTCTTCAACCTGAGGTTCGACTATCGACCGAACCCTCCTTTCCAGCACCTTGAAGTAGACTTTACCGGGGAGGCTGAGAAGTGCGATACCCCTGTAATTGGCACACACCCTCTGGTCCCCCTTTTTGAAAAGGGGAACCACCACCCCGGTCTGCCACTCCTTAGGCACCGTCCCCGACTTCCACGCAATGTTGAAGAGACGTGTCAACCAAGACAACCCCTCCACACCCAGAGCTTTAAGCATTTCTGGACGGATCTCATCAATCCCTGGGGCTTTGCCACTGTGGAGTTGTTTAACTACCTCAGCAACTTCCACCAGGGAAATTGACGACAATCCCCCATCATCCTCCAGCTCTGCCTCTACCATAGAGGGCGTATTAGTCGGATTTAGGAGTTCCTCAAAGTGCTCCTTCCACTGCCCTATTACCTCCTCAGTTGAGGTCAACAGCATCCCATCCTTACTGTACACAGCTTGGATGGTTCCCCGCTTCCCCCTCCTGAGGTGGCGAACGGTTTTCCAGAAGCACCTTGGTGCCGACCCAAAGTCCTTCTCCATGTCTTCTCCGAACCTCTCCCATACCCGCTGCTTTGCCTCTTTCACGGCAGAGGCTGCAGCCCTTCGGGCCCTTCGGTACCTTGCAACTGCCTCCAGAGTCCTCTGGGATAACATATCCCGGAAAGACTCCTTCAGTCGGACGGCTTCCCTGACCACCGGTGTCCACCACGGTGTTCGTGGGTTACCACCCCTTGAGGCACCTAAGACCCTAAGACCACAGCTCCCCGCCGCAGCTTCAGCAATGGAAACTTTGAACATTGTCCACTCGGGTTCAATGCCCCCAGCCTCCACAGGGATGCACGAAAAGCTCCGCCGGAGATGTGAGTTGAAAGTCTGTCGGACAGGGGCCTCCTCCAGACGTTCCCAATTCACCCGCACTACCCGTTTGGGTTTACCAGGTCTGTCCAGTCTTCCCCCACCCTCTGACCCAACTCACCACCAGATGGTGATCAGTTGACAGCTCTGCCCCTCTCTTCACCCGAGTGTCCAAAACATACGGCCTCAGATCAGATGAAACGATTATAAAATTGATCATTGACCTTTGGCCTAGGGTGCTCTGGTACCAAGTACACTTATGAGCATCCCTATGTTCGAACATGGTGTTCGTTATAGACAATCCATGACTAGCACAGAAGTCCAACAACAAACAACCACTCTGGTTTAGATCAGGGAGGCCGTTCCTCCCAATCACGCCTCTCCATGTGTCTCCATCATTGCCCACGTGCACGTTGAAGTCCCCCAGCAGAACTATGGAGTCCCCCACTGGAGCCCCATACAGGACTCCATTCAAGGTCTCCAAGAAGGCCGAATACTCCGAGCTCTTGTTTGGTGCATACGCACAAACAACAGTCAGAGTTTCCTCCCCACAACCCGCAGGCGTAGGGAGGCGACCCTCTTGTCCACCGGGGTAAACTCCAACGTAGCGGCGCTCACCCGGGGGCTTGTGAGTATCCCCACACCCGCCCGGCGCCTCACACCCTGGGCAACTCCGGAGAAGAAGAGTCCAACCCCTATCCAGGAGTATGGTTCCAGAACCGAGACTGTGCGTAGAGGTAAGCCCCACCAGATCCAACTGGTAGCGCTCCACCTTCCGCACAAGTTCCAGCTCCTTCCCCCACAGAGAGGTGACGTTCCACGTCCCCAGAGCCAGCGTCTGCTGCCCGGGTCTGGTCCGTCGAGGCCCCTGACCTTCACTGTCACTCATGTGGCAGCGCACCCAACCCCAGCGGTTCCTCCCACAGGTGGTGGGCCCATGGGTTGGAGAGAGAGGTGCCACGTAGCTTTTTCGGGCTGTGCCCGGCCGGGCTCCGTGGCAAACCCGGCCACCAGGCGCTCGCTGACGGGCCCTCCATCTGGGCCTGGCTCCAGACGGGGGCCCCGGGCTTCCTCCGGGCAGGGTCACATCATCTCTACCTCGTTTTTTCATAGTGTTTTTGAACCATTCCTTGTCTGGCCCCTCACCTGAGACCACTTTGCCTTGGGAGACCCTACCAGGAGCACAAAGCTCCAGACAACACAGCCCTCAGGTTCATAGGGACACACAAACCTCTCCACCACGATAAGGTGATGGTTCCCGGAGAGGTCGTTACTTTTACGTTACTTTTAAAAGCAGGGGTCTCTGGCAGAGACTGAAGTTAATTATACAAAAACTATCTTTGACCATAAAGCCAATCTCTGGTTTATCAGTGAAGTGTCTGAACTACACTGCAGGCTGGATTCTCTACTCACAGAGTGACGGCTGATTCATTATGAACGAGTCCAGCTCGGGTTGAATGCACATCAGCTGGTCATCGGCATTACACGGTGTTAGTGTATACTATGTAATGTCTGTATCGACTTGTACCAGTCGCGCAGCCACCATGGTCCGTGCATTGTCGTAGACACATGCAGCCTCTTTTCTGGAAATCCTTGCGTGTCCGTGCAACCGACACAAGTCCACAGCGGTCCGCTGTATGTATGTATGAGCCCATCTCCACGGCATCCATCTGTGAGGTTGTCAGCTTTGTGTCTGCCTGGCTCAGAGTGCCGTCCAGCAAAAAGCCACAAAGTTTAACACGCTCTCAAAAGTTAGCTTTGGCTGTTTCTCGCTTGCCATGATTACTCTGCCACCAGCCTCTGTCACGTCTCGTGTGGAGCTTGTGAGCACGCAGCTGAGAAGGCAGTCGCTGTTAAATCTGTCCCTGGGGAAAGTAACGTTGTCCCGAATTGAAAAAGGAACTACGTTTCGTTACGAAATTTTCCGTAGTAGCGCGTTACACTACTTTTTACCCTAAAAAGTAATTACGTTACCCAACACTGGTTATAAGACGCACACTGAACAGATTAATACGCTCACAGATCCAATCTTTGCAGATAATAAGCCGTGAGCCTGTTAGCTTGAGCTTTGTCTGAAGGCCCCAAGCGGCCAGCCAGGTTCCGACACACACAGACACATTCCGCACATCCTCCGCTCAGTTTAACCGCTAACCCCCCGGTACCGGTCAGAGAGGTGTGTTTACTTTGTGTCTCGGTCCTCCGGTGCGTCCAGCTACGGGCTCCGGTCAGTTTTTAATTAGCCTACATTAGTAACAGTTAATTCTGTTACGGTATGAACCTAGGAAAGGCAAAAAAAGACAAGACCTTATTTTGATGTCAAAATGTGTATCTACTACGCAAAATGCGTACAGGTTGGCAGGTCTTTATCTCCAACAGAAAACACCGTTCACCAACTGCTCCAAACAGCTCTACTGTAGTCCAGCCTGTACTGACGAACGTGCGTCACTTTGTAACACGTTATAATGCTCGCCTAGCTGCTGGCGTGGCATGCTCTCATACTCTGCTTCTGACTGGCTTGTAGTGCTGACCAAGGTACTGCGCATGTCCGACTCCCACCAAAGATGGAATACAAGTGGGATGCCTCAATCTGTAGCTAAAACAGAGAGCTCAACACACGGGGTGAAAAGAGGAGCTGCAGCAATGTGCAGTACAACAAAAATATGGTGGTTTTTGAAAATTAAACCATGTAAACCTAGATGATACAACCTCTAAATACAATTATGAACCTGAAAATGAGCATAATATTAGCACTTTAATAAACATAAGATGTTGTGATCAAAACATGCCATGACATGCTTGGTATCGCTAAAAACTACAAAAGTCCAAGCTTAAAATGACACCAGGAATGCGCCTGAAAGGAAACAAGTGACTGCTATTTACTTGGGAAACGAGCAGTCAAATTCACATTTTACAGTCAGTATAGAGACTTTGTAACAAACACAAGAAGTCTATAAGCAATGAGTTAAATGACAGCTATGTTAAAGGTGGTCAGAGGCCGTTTCATGCTTCTGTGTATTTGTGAGTGTGCTGAATCTGCCTAGGTGCGAGGTAGCAGTGAAAACATGGAGCGGAGTTTCATTGATTTGGGCATTTTCTCAATAAGCAAAGGAATGACTTTGATAATGAAGCACTGACCCAGCCTCTGAAATGAGCGTTGAGTGGATAGACTGATGCACTAATTTCCGACATGGTAAAAGTGGAGGGGTCTAAACTAATACATTTAAAAAGTGGGTGGAATGGCTCTGACGCCCATGTAGTAAGCTCCTCCTTTGTTCTTAAATGGGTGCTGCCCTTTATTTGTGTAAGCTGGTAAAAGAGTCACCTTGGAGGTGTTCAGGGCTGTGTCAGTGTACAGTAAGTGAGATTTTATCTTGGTGCTATAGAGAATATACTTAAAAGCTTTTGCATGAGCTTGCAAACTTAAAAGCCTAGACATACACACTGGTAAGGAAGAGCAGACAGACATGCACATATATAAGCCTCAGAGAGACAGAGTAATTCAGGTGCGAGCTGGGTGGCTTGTTAGTATGCATGTCTACTGCTGTCACTAGCTCTCAAGGACATTGTCTTGTATATTCATGTGGACATGGATGTGTGTGAGTTAATGTCAGGTAGTTTGCACATAGTATAAAACAACAATGCTTTTCTTTCTGTGTTGCCACTAAAACCATTAAGTATCAGGAAAGTAAAAGCCAACATTACTGCGTCGGAAGCAAAACCTGCTATAATGAGCTTGCACTTGTGTACGTGTGTGTATGTTTGTGTTTACATGACATACATGTGTGTGTTAGCTTGTACATGCCTCCAAACGAAAGACCACACAGCAATTATTAAGCTTGACACATTCAAATGGCCACTAA
Source organism: Sander lucioperca (assembly GCF_008315115.2). NCBI lineage: Eukaryota > Metazoa > Chordata > Actinopteri > Perciformes > Percidae > Sander > Sander lucioperca. The sequence goes on from NC_050174.1 coordinate 10,788,269, forward strand.
CAACCCACAGAGATGATTTATTCGCAGAAAACAAACTATAATCAGCACAAGCTAGTCTAAGCAGCATGTTTTTGTTGTTTGTTTTAACCATCAATGAACATTGACATGTGTCAACTCTTCTGATTTAAACAATAAAACATACTAGTTTTTTTGTAAAAGTTGATTATCACTTTTCCTCATGTGTGGTGATGCAAACAATACTTTACTTACACCAAGTAGTTGTTTGGCATACTCCTCTTTGTAACTTAAGTTGTATTGTTTTAGATTATTTTTTTGGAAAAGAAAATCATTTGTTGCATGCAGTTTAAAATTGGGCCACACACACATGGCAGCAATATCACTAAAGACACTAGGCTATCACCACCCTTTCCAGGAATGCAATGAATTACCAATGTTCTGTTAATAATATGCACCTTCTTGCTTCTTGTTCTTGTTTATCTAGTAATATTTTAGAGATGCTTCACCTGTCCACCTACCCATGGCATTTGCCTGCTAATGGCTGCCTAATGTGGCAGAGAGGAATGTAGTATCTTAGGGCATCACAGGGCCCAATCTAATACCAAGCACACCCAAGCAACATGGCACTATCTCCCAAAGAGAGCCTTATTCCCAGCCACCATAAATCTAACTCAGGCATCAGGATCACACACACACACACACACACACACACACACACACACAATTATCCTCCCTCCCTGAACACACACAAAGACAACCAAGATCTAAACTCATCTTAAGTGAATAATTGATACACTCTGAGAGTTTTCCTTATCTAAGAGTGGAGAGACTGGAGGAGAGGGCAGAAAGTGGAAACAGGCAAGGAGAGAGAACAAAGAGTGAGGTAAAAGTTTTTGGTCATTATCCTTTTTTTATATGTGGGGTTTGGGTGTGCTGTGTGAAGATTAGAAATGTGATCAAAACCTGCTTCTTTTCTGTGTGTATGGTGTTTGTAGTATTCACATATACTATATATTACTATATAATATTAGAACAGCTGGCTAGAATCTTAATTGCCCACCATTTAGCTTGTCTTTAATAAGTAATATATTCACCTCTCTATCAACTGTCTGGACTTAATATTAAGTCTTCTGAAGTGAACCATGAAAATGAAATCCCTTTATTCCCCTTAACCCATGTGATTAAAAAGGGTAGGGTGGAGAGAACTGGGAGGGTTGGGGTGGGGGCTTGAAGGAGATGGGTAGTGGCAGGCAGAGATTGAAAGATTGAGAAAATACTGAGAGAAAGGTAGATCCTAGCCTGGGGCCTAAGTAATGAACTAATTCAGGGTGCTGAGAGGAGGTTCTCATGGGCAATTATACAGGAACACATCTTATCTAATGGTTGGGACTGTCAAGTGCAAATTATGAGGAAAGGAATATTTCCCCATGGCAATAATGTAATGGTGGACATTTGCAGTACAAGTATGTGACATCTTGTCTGGCTCAAAAACCTACTTGAAACTGGCCAAGACTGTTCCTATATTATCCCCCCATTGATTTTCCTTTTACTTGTTATCGAGTTAAAGAAGGGTGTTTTTTCTCAGCAATAATGCTGCAAAGTAAAAAAATAAATAACATACATAGGGTTATATTAGCTTTCAGTGGGGTCAAGGTCTTTTGGGGAGCTGTCCACATGTAATGGTGCTGAAACGCTAGGCTCTGCTCAGCATTGGAGCTGTCCAGTAGGGTGGTGCTGAAACTACACTGAAGCCGATCAACTGCCATTTTCATAAAGCCTTATAAATGTAACATATCCAGTATAGTGCCTAGAATAGTACAGCACAGCAAAATATAATATAATATTGTACATTGCTAGTACAAATCTATAAATACTGTTAATTTCAGACTTTGCTTCACTCCTGTTCTGGCTACTACATCCTTACCTATCCCCTCTACCACATTAATTCCTTTTCCCTTGGAGTGTATGTCATATTAAGGGCTGTCCAAAACCAGTAGAGGGGTTAGGTAGTGAAAATAAAATCATCTAACTGCTAATCATCTACTGTATGAGCAAACTTAACCAATCCACAGCCCATACACGAAGGAACACTTGCCAGGCAATGGACATGCACTTAAACCCTGTTCTTAACTCTCTTTTTTTTAAGATGGACTTGAGACAAAAATCACAACATGTAGCTCAGTTTAAAACAACAAACAAAAAAACAACACTTGTATCGCTGTCTCTGTACATGCAAGCATCAATTTAAAGAGAGTTCACCTTATTCTATATCAAAGGCTCACGGTTACATTTGAAACATTGTAAGGGGAACAGGAGGACATTATATAATTGAACAGCTGAAAGACCAAGGTGTCTCATTATCAATAATGACACCTGTTTCCCGCTTACAGTCAAAAAAAGTGAGTGCGTCCCACTTCTAAATCATTTATTTGCACCCTCTTCAGAGTGCTCCATCTCTGCAAGTGTGACCCCACATTAAGTGACACTCCATAATGAAGATCTTGTCAAGACACTGATTAGGGAAAATGCCTCTATGGACCTGATGATGACTTGCAAAGTTGCACTAGCAATGACAATTAAGCCTGTGTTTTCTACAACCAGACAGCTAAAAAAAAAAAAAAAAAAAAAGGCTTCTCAAAAACACTGCCCTTACGTAATTGAAACGTGTAATAAGTCTGGCCAAAATGTTGACATGCTTTATTAGGGGTGGGGGAAAAAAATCGATACAGCATAGTATCGCGATATTTTCTGTGGCAATACTGTATCGATACACAGATGCCAAGTATCGATCTATTATTATATATGTGTTGGTCAGTTTGTCTGCTTGACAATCCCATTTTGCAGCAGTGATGAACAGACGGAGAAATGTATATTTTTAGATAAAACTGATGTTGACAAAATTTCCTTTTGGGGACATATTTTGAAATTGGGAAAAATTTGAAGTTGAAAAAAGGTAACAAATTGCGATAAATAGCAGAATATTGCAATATGTTTAAAATCGCAATAATATCATATTGTGACATAATTATTGTGATGATATCGTATCGTGAGACCTCTGGTGATTCCCACCCCTATGCTTTATAGTAGCAGGAACTAAAATCCTATTTTATACGTACACAGGGGTAAAAACATTTTAGTTTGTGAGGTTAGCTAAAAGTTAGGGCATGAAAATGGTTAAACTGGATTGGCTCTCGGCTTTAGGATATAGGACTGACACACACAGCATAGATACGCTGTCTTTTTGAGCATGAGACATATCCAATATAGTGTTAAAACTAAGAAGTGTTCAGGCTGCAATGTTGAAAAGTGGAACTTTTTTTTTTTTTTTTTTTTTTAAATCAGACTGCGACAGCCCAAAGCATAGGAACATTCAACTGTGGTTGCTGCTGAAGTCAGGAGTGCTACATTTCATTCATTTAAAGTGACTTATAACTCCATAAGAGCATTCATTTTACAAATGGTCCCCAGTGGGAATGAAAACATACATTGAACAGCATCAGTGACTTGCTGTGCCTGTGGGGTTACTAGCACATAAAGATTGTCTGCTCTCTATCAAACCAAATGTCCATCAGGTACTGTCAGAGATCTATTCAATGCGTGCACACAATGTCAGGGAGAGATTTAACCACTAACATTCAGCTTTACTGTATTCAAGGAACGGATCAGCTTCTATTATTGTGTAATAGAGAATTTGGCAGGAGGAAGCTTTTGCAAAAAATATCCCAGTAGCCATCCACTGAGGGTGGAAATTTAAAACCACATTCAGAAAAACCACATGGGGAGCTGTGTTAACTCAGTGGAGCTGAAATATGGTAATGTAGGCCATTAACATGTGATATTTGGTAGATGCTTTTATGCTAAGCCGCTTAGTTTCATGAGTGTGAATCTTTTTTAGCATGAGCGACCCCAGTGGAAGTTGAAGAAAACCTAAAACTAAAAATGCTATCCTGTAAGTCGTGTAAGAGACAAGATATTTGTGGGGAAAAAAAAAATCGTATCCATCAGTGCTAAAATTAGTAGTCAGTAATAAATTGTTGAGTAAACATAAAGAAGCCTAGTAAGATAATAGCATCATAGTGTATGTGAACATTTTCTTGTCTAGCCGTTTTATACCATGACCACTGAATGTTTTTCTAATCAGTTCATCCTTGAGTCCAAGTGGATGTTTATGCCGAATTTGAAGAAATTCCCTCCAGGGGGTCTGGAGATATCACGTTCACAAGAATGGGATGGATTGGCGTACAGACTGACGGGTACAGATGGGCAACCTGAAAAGTCAAGTGTGTGAAAGGGCGATACAGAGCTAACGTGTCTGTGTCTGTGACAGAGGGAGAGAAGCAGCCTGTGCATGAAGGAGAGACCATTACGTAACATTATGGAAAAACTGTACCCACAATAATATTGTGTAGCATGATGCAACGATATTCTAGGTTGAGTATATTCAAAATCAGCAACGCAAGCATCAGGAATTCTCTCACAAACTATATTATGTTTAAAACAAAAATGCATTATCAAAATTACTTATGAGGAAAAAAATGTTTGTCATCAATGTTTGTCATCAAATAAAATTTTTCATCAAATGAGATAAAACCCTCCAAGGCCAACCTTAGCCCCTGTGTCATCCATTACAATCTGGGAAAGTACAACTTGTCGGGTGTTATCGCTTACATAAATAAGTCGCTGTCAAACAATTAAATGTATAACTTCGGGGTTTGCAGCTTTTGGGCCAACACATTAAGTACTTTAAAGATTTCACTCTGGGCTCTGATGACTTGTGATGAGCATTTGTCTTTTATTTTAAGATTATTTTTTGGGCATTGTAGGCCTCTATTGACAGGACAGCTGAAGAAATGAAAGGGGAGAGAGAAGGGGAATGATATGAAGCAAAGGGCCGCAGGTCGGAGTCGAACCTGGGCCCGCTACGTCGAGGAGTAAACCTCTATATATGGGCGCCCGCTCTACAAACTGAGGTAACAGGGCGCCCACCATTTGTCTTTTTTGATCTAGAGACTAATGAATTACTTAATTGTTTGAAAATAATAATTATAGACTTATTAAGCCCTACTTTTCTAAACTTAGCACAAAAAGTAAGGGAATTTGTGTTTGGTAGATAATTTCTCTGTGGTAACAATGCTTTTTGGCAATATATCTTATACCATTGGAAAGCCTGTTTAGTTCCCTTTCAAATGGTGCCCCATTTGTAAGGAACATGCATCTGTGGGATGAGCAGCAGCGCTGAGTATGTGAGTTGCGGCCATGAAAAATTTGTCAAATCTCTGCCAATGCCAAACAGCTTATTCTGCCATTGACTCGTTTGGTGGATTGGATGATTCTGCCTACGGCAGTTGGATCGTAGGGTCAAAGTGTGGAGAAGACGTGGAGAACGCTATGCTGATTGCTGAACGAGGCTTGTCAACATTGGAGGCAATCTCAATGCACAGAGATATAGAGATGAGATTCTGCAACCAGTGGCAATCCCATATCTCCACAGTCTGGGACCGAACTCTATCCTCCAAGATGACAACACTCGCCCCCACAGGGCGGGGTTTATCAGAGACTACCTCCAGAATGTGGGAGTGGAGAGGATGGAATGGCCTGGCAGCAGTCCTGACCTCAACCCCATTGAACACTTGTGGGATCAGCTTGGGCGTGCTGCTCGTGCCGGAGTGACCAACACAACCACGTTGACTGACTTGCGACAAATGCTGGTTGAAGAATGGGATGCCATACCACAGCAGTGTGTGACCAGGCTGGTGACCAGCATGAGGAGGAGGTGCCAGGCTGTTGTGGCTGTGTATGGTTCTTCCACACGCTAGTGAGGTTCCTGTTTGTGAAATGAATAAATTGTTAAATTGCCAATATGTCTTGTTTCTTCAAACTTCAATCATCCAATCCACCAAACGAGTCAATGGTAGAATAAGCTGTTTGGCATTGGCAGAGAAGATTTGGCAAATTTTTCATGGCCGCAACCCACATACTCAGCGCTGCTGCTCATCCCACAGATGCATGTTCCTTACAAATGGGGCACCATTTGAAAGCGAACTAAACAGGCTTTCCAATGGTATAAGATTTATTGCCAAAAAGCATTGTTACCACAGAGAAATAATCTACTAAACACAATTTTCCTTACTTTTTGTGATAAGTTTATATGATTTTGACATACTATTTTGTAAAATACACTTTCATTTATTCTTAAATTAAATTCCAGAAATATTTTAATGATACATACACTTAGATATCAGGGAACTGTTCAGCTGTTATTAGGCATGGTGCTAGAACAGTGAAAATGTGTTTTTATTATTTTGACCCATGCCACCAAAGTATAAGGTTTAATTTCTTGACCTGGTTTTGAATTACATCATACACACAACTGTCACCCATTTTGCATTCATACAAGTAAAATGCATTCAAATAGGGCTGGTAAAAAGGTAAATAATCAGAACTTCTTGGTAACTGTTGTGTGTTCTTTAAGGCTATAATTAAACCAATTTGCGTGTTTGGTAAATAGACATACTGTCTAATAGCAATTTTATATCAGTACTCTTACTTTTATGCCAGTTCTCCTACACTGAGAAGTACACATACTGTATCTCTATTGCAATCATTGGGTCTGTTGTGTAACACTATTCCATCTAAAGACCATTATCACATTAAAGCAGCTCACTGCACAAACAGAACCTATAGAGATAACACTTTTTTATCTGAAATTTAACTATTAAGGACAGCATGCACAGAAAATCCACATTTTATTATACATGCAAAACAATACTGACACAACCTTGTTTACCCTCTCTCCTATCATATCACATTATTGGAGCTATGTGTTGTGCTTACCTCCTCCAGTTAGCATTTTTCCACTGCCCACCCAATTAAATATAGAAGTCACCATAGTATCCTGGCACTGTGACTGCAGCAAGTTTCAAATCCAGGACACTGGAAAGCCAAGAAATCAGCTGGTACTGCATAATGTAGTGTGATATTCAAATGTCAAAAGATGTGGGCCCTAATTCATAAAAGTATCATATATCAACAATTGTTCAGTGATTGTAATGTGGACAGAAGGCGTTTAACATCCTTACATGGCCAAAAGCATCTTACTGGCAGAAAAAGTATTAGAACCGCCCACTGTGGCTTTAGAAGAACATATTGCCCTGTTCTGTTCTGGTTACTATATGGGATGAACTAAAGGGCACTGCTCTCTATCCTTATGTTTTTGTTTTCTTCTATTTCATTTTATTTAGTGTGTTTCCTGAATATATAAACTAGTTGGGCTAAACAAAGTTTGTTTACCTCACAAAATACTTTTACAAATATGCTGTTAAGATAAAAAAAAAATGGGTGTCACTAATGGGGTTAAAAAGGAATCTATTCAATTGTATTGAATATGTCCATTCTATAGCCTACATTATTACTGACCAAAATAATCTTGCTGAAATCCAAATTTGGATGTAACTATCACCCTACTGTCTTAGCTTAACTCTGAACAACTTTTAATTGGCACATTTTTTGAAAGGTGTGAGACTCTTGGTGGTGCCGTCCACTGTGTGTGTAAATAAGAAAATTGATTTAAGTGGTACTAGTGCAACAGAGGTCTAACCTATATTAAACAGACTCACATAAGTGGTGTAACTAAATTCTGTAAACTATGCCACATATACTGTATACTGTAAATTGCAACGGCAATATGTGGTGAGCAGAAAATTGCTAAAACAACTCTCAATATTATAGTTCACTTTCACTATATTTTTTACAGGACACTGAATTTCAGATTCTTATCTTGAATTCAGAATAAATATTTTCACATGACGAAAGAACGCCATCTTGGAATCAGACTTTATGTCCAAAGTTCAGTGAACTTAGACAACATACTAGTGTGTATTGATTCATTTTGGATAGCCCGCTATTTCACCTTTCTGTCTGTGCACTTACTCTTTGCTACTAATATGCTCTTAATTTCTCTGTGTAATGTAATCACAGCTGGAAACTGTCCTGTGATGTTGATGGAAATGAGATCATCCAGTTTTAGAAACTAGCAATATACAGTTTTAACCTCCCAAAACAATAGTAAAATGTCTTTGTGGTGCTGAAAAACAAAACTTTTGGCCTAGAGAACACTGTCAGCAGGAAACTGTTCTGCTATGAGTGATGCGGAAATCTGGAAGTTAGATCAGCCACAAAACGTTGACCATGAACCGCAACGTCCCCAGTTTGAGAATGGATGGGGATCTTTGTTGCATCTCTCTGCTGGTGCAATAAAGGCATAACATGTCAAACAAATCAGGGTTCTTAAACTTAGATTTTTTTCAAATAGAACACTCCTCACAATACAAAATAATTAAATGTATCCTTAACACCAGTAAGATGATTTAAAAAAAATGATGCTCTTGAGGAATGCCTTTGTACTTGCCTACCTCAATTGGTAAGGTACCAGTTCTTAATTGAAAATGTCTGAAAATTCAAAACTACGTTAAAATGCAAAGCTACGGGGAGATCACGTGACCAGCACCACAATGGTCGCAGAAGACTAAGGCTCTCGCATCCACCTCCGCATTTCATTGAATAACCAGGTCTATTCCTTTTTCTTCGACGCCAAATCGTTTTATCTGCGATCACAGTGACTCAGTGAATTGCTTGAATTGATCAAGCTCAGGTACATGATCCGATGCAACCGGACTGCGGCACTTTCACGAATGGCCTCGGGAGCTTGAAGAGACACAACACGAGCTACATGCTAAAGGCACGTCAAACTCGCTTATCTACCTGGCCACCCTGAGAACGACCCACAGGGAGAGAGTTCACCTCCACTACAGCCACAGATAACACTGTTATCATCATCACTGTTATGAGGCACAGGAAGTTAGATTTTAAATACTGTTGGACAAAATGTGTAACTATAGACTATAACAAATATCCTTTGCTGTCTTAGCCATTTATTATTTTTATTTATTTTATTTATAACGACAAGGCACATTAATCAACATTTCTATAAATGTGCCAGCGTTAGCCAGCCGGCTCATTTTCAACTGTAGTCCTTTGGAGAGATGTTTTGATACCAGAGCACCAGGAAACAGCAAGACATAAGTACAGGTTAATTTACAGACAGAAGACAATGAAGACAGAAACAGCAACAAAATCAGCATACCAATAGCCAGGAATGAGCTGGTGTGATAGTGATGCACACAAAAAGAAATGATGACTGTCATGAGTCATGGCAATGTACAGCTGAACAAAACTGAACATTAAATATGTTCAGAAGCAAGGGAGTAAGAGTTAACAACAAAAAAAATGCCCCTGAAATCTTTTGAAACTTTAAATTAGTTCTTTTATAATTGCAAGAATCATCTATTTTTATAGGATAACAGAGATGTACACAGTAGTACAGAGGTAAAGTCATGATATTACCTTATTTCAGGAGAGGTTTTGTTTCTCCAGTGGATTAATATTTCTAACGTGCTGAATGGCTTTGCATTAGGTTTTCAAGTTTATGGGCATACTGGCAGCTGACAAAATTTGCAAATTGATTTTAACATGTGTGCTCTCACTCTAGTTATAAATTAAATCCAGGGAAGCTGACTTTGAAGTTCCTTTTACCTCAATCTTGCGGTACATCGCCACAACGAAAGGTGAAAGAAATGCATGGCAGAGGAATTGTGACCTTATCCCCCTACCTCAGTGATCCATACTCTAAAAACGCTTATGTGAGTTAGATACCTGAGTCTTCCCAGTCTTTTTTTCTCCATTTTACTGGTTTTCATCCTACTGCCGCTAGCATCCTATGGTCACTCAAAAAGAAGATGACGCCTTGAAAATGTCAGGGAATTGTTTCAATTTCTTGGTAGCCAT